>NC_135802.1:98734470-99025163 GCF_964213995.1 Mustelus asterias | reverse complement strand
TCACATGACCCTCCTGATGTATGCCTCTTAAAGGGGCCAGCTACTACAGCGGGAAGATATGTTTCAGTTGCATAGAGCCTTGGCCAAATGTCAGCTGTGGCTCAGTTGGTAGCACTGTTGCTTTTGATTCAGCAAATTGTGGATTCAAATTCTACTCCAAGACATGGACACAAAAATCAAGGTTGAGACTCTAGTGAAAGTGTCTGCCAGGACTCAAATTGTGAAATTTGTGAAGAGGTTGCATAAAATTTTATTTTTCTTTTAGAAATCTGGAACTCTGTGTCAAAAAGTTGTGGACATTGGGTCAATTGAAATGTTCACAACCTGATATAAATAGATTGTTATTTGAGATATCAAGGGATATAGAACAAAGGTGGGTTAGTTGAAGTTCATGTCAGCCATGGCCTAACTGAAGGATGGAACAGACTCCAAAGGCTGAATGGTCTATTTCTGATTTTCGATATTGATATGAGGAGTAGTTACTCTTTTCACCTCAGAAAATGTGTCAGTTGAACCTATTGCACAAGTACAAAATACAAAACTAATGTATCTGCAACCAGAAGTGTTCAGTGAATGATCCATTTTGGCCTCTTCCTGAGGTCCCAAGTATCACAGATGCCAGTCTTCAGCCAATTCAATTCACTTCAATGGTATTTAGAAATGGCTGAGCACACTGGTACAGAAAGTTTGAGCTTTGACTACATCCCAGCCATAGTACTGTGCTTGAGGACAAACTACATCCAAAGCCAAGCTTTTCCAGTACAGTTACAACTCTGACATCTACCTGACAAAGTGAAGTATTTTTATTACTAATTTGTGGGACATGGGGCATTGCTGGCTGCCCAGAACGTTATCTGAACTTCTGGATTAATAGTCTAGCGATAATACTACAAGGCCACAGGTATATCCTATCCACAAAAAGCAATACAAATCCATTCTGTCCAGATCACCGACAACCTGTCCTGGTCCCCTCATGCCGACACCAGCTTCTACAGATGCATCAGAGAAAGCACTCTTTCTGGTTGTATCACAGCTTGGTATGGCTCCTACTCTGCCCAAGACCGCAAGAAACTACAAAGGATCGTGAACGAAGCCCAGTCCATCACTCAAACCAGCCTAAGAACATAAGAACATAAGAAATAGGAGCAGGAGTAGGCCATCTAGCCCCTCGAGCCTGCCCCGCCATTCAATAAGGTCATGGCTGATCTGATAGTGGTTTAGTTCCACTTACCCGCCCGCTCCCCATAACCCTTAATTCCCTTATTGATCAGAAATCTATCTACCTGTGACTTAAACATATTTAACAAGGTAGCCTCCACTGCTTCAATGGGCAGAGAATTCCAGAGATTCACTACTCTCTGAGAGAAGAAGTTTCTCCTCAACTCTGTTCTAAACTGACTCCCCCTTATTTTGAGGCTGTGTCCTCTAGTTCTTGTTTCCTTTCTAAGTGGAAAGAATATCTCTGCCTCTACCCTGTTGAGCCCCTTCATTATTTTATATGTCTCTATAAGATCTCCCCTCAGCCTTCTAATCTCCAACGAGTACAGGCTCAATCTACTCAATCTCTCCTCATAAGCTAACCCCCTCATCTCCGGTATCAACCTGGTGAACCTTCTCTGTACTCCCTCCAAGGCCAATATATCCTTCCGCAAATAAGGGGACCAAAATTGCACACAGTACTCCAGCTGCGGCCTCACCAGTACCTTGTACAATTGCAGCAAGACCTCCCTGCTTTTATACTCCATCCCCTTGGCGATAAAGGCCAACATTCCATTTGCCTTCTTGATCACCTTCTGCACCTGCAAACTGAGTTTTTGCAATTCATGCACAAGGACCCCCAGGTCCGTCTGCACAGTAGCATGTTGTAATTTTTCACCATTTAAATAATAGTCAATTTTACTATTATTCCTTCCAAAGTTGATAACCTCGCACTTGTCAACGTTATACTCCATCTGCCAGATCCTCGCCCACTCACTTAGCCTATCCAAATCTCTATGCAGGCTTTCCCCATCCTCCACGCAATTCGCTTTCCCACTCATCTTTGTGTCATCCGCAAACTTTGTCACCCTACGCTCGGTCCCCCCCTCCAGATCGTCTATGTATATGGTAAACAGTTGAAGCCCCAGCACCGATCCCTGCGGCACGCCACTAGTCACAAACTGCCAACCAGAAAAGCACCCATTTATTCCAACTCTCTGCTTCCTGTTAGATAGCCAATCCTCAATCCACGCTAACACTTTACCCCCAACTCCGTGTACCTTAATCTTCTGCAGCAACCTTTTGTGAGGCACCTTATCGAACGCCTTCTGGAAATCCAAAAACACTACATCCACCGGTTCCCCTCTGTCAACCGCACTCGTTACATCTTCATAAAAATCCAGTAAATTCGTCAAACACGACTTTCCCTTCATGAATCCATGCTGCCTCTGCTTGATCGAACCATTTTTTTTCCAGGTGTCCTGCTATTTCTTCTTTAATGATGGATTCCAGCAATTTCCCAACTACGGACGTTAAGCTAACCGGCCTGTAGTTACCCGCCTTTTGTCTACCTCCTTTTTTAAACAGTGGCGTCACATTCGCTGTTTTCCAATCAGCCGGCACTTCCCCAGAGCCTCCCATCCATTGACACTTGGAAAAGCAGCCAGCATAATCAAGGACCCCCTGCACCCCAGACATTCTCTCTTTCACCTTTTTCCATCGGGAAAAAGATACAAAGGTCTGAGATCACATAACAACCGACTCAAAAACAACTTCTTCCCTGCTGCCACCACACTTTCGAATGGACCTACCTCTCATTAAGTTGATCTTTCTCTACACCCGAGCTATGACTGTTACACTACACTCTCCACTCTCTCTCCTTTTCTTCTCTATGTACGGCATACTTTGTATAGTGAGCAAGAAATAAACTTTTCACTGTTTACTAATACTTGTGACAATAATAAATCCAATCAAATCAAAAAATTACTACTGCATCAATTTACTCTCGATCACCAGCAAAGTGATGTAAGGTGTTGTTGGCAGCAGCACTTACTCACTAATTATCTGCTCATCAATGTTCAGTTTGGGTTCTGCCAGGGCCATTCAGCTCCAGACATCATTAAAGTCTGGTCTAAACTTGGACAAAAGAGCTAAATTTCAAATGTGATTGAAGAGTGACTGTTCTTGGTATCCAGGCAGCATTTGGCTAAGTGTGGCATCAAGAAGCCCCATTAAAACTAAAATTAATGGAAATCAGGGAGGAACTTTGCACTGGCTAGAGTTTAACTAGCATAAAGGAAGTTAGTTGTAGTTATTGGAGACCAATCCTTTCAGCTCCAAGGCATTGCTGCAAAAGTTTCCCAGGCAGTGTCCTGGAATGAACCATCTTCAGCTGCTTCATCAATGACCTTCCCTCAAATATAAGGTCAGAAGTGGGATGTTCACTGATGATGGACTTGTTCTGCTTGATTTGTAACTCCTCAGGTACTGAAGAAATCCATACCCAGATGCAGAAAAACCTGGAAAACATTTAGAGTTGAATTGATAAGTAGCAAATAATATTGCATCCACCCAAGCCAAATGGCCATCTCCAACAACAGAGAATCTAACTATTTTCTTCGACAGTCAATGAATGGCATTATTGTCATTGAAATCCCCCTCATCAACATCTTGCGGGTTACCATTGACTCAACACCAACCATATCAATACTTTGGTTATAATGATCAAACTCCTGGAGCTCCCTTCCTAACAACACTGTGGGTGTATCTACGCACAGAGCTTGCAGCAGTTCAAGAAGGCAGCTCATTACCACCTTCTCAAAGGCAACTCGGGATGGTACTGGGCATAGCCAGTGATGCTTACATCCTGTGAAAGAATAAAAAAGACCAGTTCACAACCTAGATCTCTAGCCTGAGTAACTTATCTTCTGACTCCCCAAAGCCTGTTCACCATTTACAAGGTACAATTCAGGAGTGTGATGGAATATTCTCCATTTGCCTGGATGAATGTGATGGCATTGTCATTGAGTGTTAAAGGAAAATGGTTAGATTCTCTTTTGTTGAAGATGCCCATTGTTTGTCTTCTGAAGCATTTTCTTTGTCGTCCCCTGGCCATTTGAGAGTAGGAAAAACAGGATCTGGTGGGAGATAGGTTTTGGCTATACAGGCAGTTTCTAATCCATTGCAGCTGATTTTGTGAGTATTTTGTCGTAATGCATGTGGAGCTGGCTTCAAGAAGGACACTAGCATTTGTTCAATGTTCCGCTCATTGAATCCAGAGAATGTAGTGGAGACATTGCTGACGGTATCAAGGTGGTTGTAAAAAACAGCAATAAGATAAATGACCTAAAAACCTTAATTTGGTGGTGTTAGTTGTGGGATAATTTTGGTCAGGACATCTCTCTGTTTTGCTTCAAATTGTATCACTGAATCTTTCACCTGAGAAGACAGATAGCAAATAGTTATAACAGCTCACGCAATGCCCCTGACAGTGAAGTATTCCCTTGTTATGGCACTGAAGTGCTTAATCAAATTATTTGCTCACATCTCTGGAGTGAATGTTGATGCCAAGGCTGACAGTAAAGACAAATTCATAACTATAAATAAATATCTGGTGAAAGCCAATGATGGCAGAATATGATTGAAAGCTCCAAGAATTAATTCTGTATATTTTAGTATTGCACCACAGTGTGTAGGAATAGATGATGACAAGGGATATTCAGGAAGGCTACATACAATGAGTTCCAGCTCTTTATCTTTCTTCACTGATAAAGATATGCTCGCATTTCAAGAGACCCCCAACCAAGATAAGAGCATTATTGAAAGTATATTTAAACATTCGTACTCAGTGACACAACTGAGCTGAAGAAGTCAAATGGCTAGTCTCAAGAAAAGTACTCTTTTAAACAATTAGGGTAAACAGTTGATCTGCCTAATCAAATAGCATCATTTTTACATATCAGCTGAATGCATGTCAAAACATTGTCAAAAATGTTAATGCGGCTATGTCATTAAATTGAAGATTACAGGGTAAGACAATAGATATGTTTAGAACTGTGGAAACATAAGACGGGAGACATAGAATAGAATATTTCCAGTAATTTCCAGTAATGTCTCCAGACAAGGAGACATATTGACAAGAATAAATGTAAGAGATTGAGAACAGAGGCATGAGGAACTTCTGAACACAAATCTAAAGCTCTGGAATTCACTTGCAGGGTGAATGGTCAAAATCCAAGATTCAGGTGGATTGATGGATGAAGGAAAAAGGAGCATGCGATATGGGAACAGGGTTCGAAATTTGTTTGCCCTGATTTTCATGTACAGGGAGCATGATTCACAACCTGCCCATTCAGGTTGTTAGGCATCAAAATCTGTGTACCCATTTCACCTGAATGATTGGGCACTAGCTGGAGGGTCACCAGTGTTGCTCTCTATTTCTTATTGCTGGTGAGCACTGTGCATAGCAGGAAGCCCTGGCAGTGTTATTTGCTGATTCTGTGGCAGAGAGGCAGCCTGTTCTTCTTAAAGCATGGTGCCTCTTAAAGGGAAATTGCACAAACTACACAAAATGATTGCTGCAATGTAAATTATTGGCAACTGAACACTGGTCAGAGAGAAGGTTCCAGGGTGACGAAGCAATGCTGGATTCATTAGTGATGGAATTGGATAGGAGGAGAGGTGTGATAGTCCTGTGGTGGAAGAGCAGGGCGGGGTGAAGGGGTGGTGGTGGTGCAGGAGACAAGGGGACCCTCAAGTACCACCCTTAGGAGTGAGAGGAGGTGGCCAGAAAGATTAACTCCCAGAATCTGGGCCTAAAGACCTGGCAGCTGTACTACAAGATATTTAATAGCCTAACATGGGTGGTTAAGGTCAGTGAATGCAGCTTCACATGGCATCTCCTATCCACTACAACACCAACCTGTCACATTGCTGAATGCAACACAGCCCCTTTACTAACCTTTGCACTTGTAGAACCCACATTTAGATGCCTAACATTTGGATACTGTATCTCATCCACACAGACTATCAATGCTGTGAGCCTCATATCCACCTCTTACTGCCACATGTATTAGTATATAGTGAAAAGTATTGTTTCTTGTGCGCTAAAACATACCATATATAGGGAAGGAAAGGAGAGAGTGCAGAATGTAGTGTTACAGTAATTAGAGCATTGTTAGATAGTTTAAAAGAGTTAGAATAAAGTTTTAGAAGCATATAACGAGAGTGAAAGGTAAAATTAGAAGGTATGCTGGGCACAGCTTGCAAGAAGTCACCTCGCTCCGGTGCCATCTTGACCATGTGGACCTCATTCTTCCCACCAGCTTCCCTCCCCGCCTTTCTGCTTTCAGTTAGACAAGAAAGCAAAAACACATCACTGATAAAGGGGGCCTGTCAATTGATTATATCCACCAGTACAGCACTTACCATAAAGTTGAATATCGAGTTTAGATCAGTACCAGTTGAATCACTGAGCATGGGTGAGCTGCAGGCAGGCCAGGAGTAAAGAATGGTTCATATGCCAACTCAAAGATAAGTATTGGCTGTCGAGGACTCAGTTGAGGACTTCGATTGGACCGTATACAGGTGACTACTAATGGGCATACATACTAAGATGCTGGAAGCATTGGCAGGTCGAATAGGCAGCTTCTTGTCACTCTCAAGAAACATGGAGGAATTCAGCTACAACTTTGCAAAGGATATTGGGCAGCAACTGCCCTCTGTATAGCCTTTGCTCTGAAATGTTGCAAAGACATTCCCACAGGTACCCTCATACCTGTTGTAGTCTTTGTGTCAACAGGTCATCTAATCCTCTGCCATCCCTGTGAAGATGCAGTCAGACAACCCAACAAATGCAGGAACTCATGAAAACATCTCCGAGTACTTCCAGGCACATTGCAATAGGAAAATTCCAGATTAGAAAATTGTAGGTGCCTATATCATCAAAGAATATCCTGTCAACCATTCACCTGATGAAGGAGTAGCGCTCTGAAAGCTTGTGGCTTATGCTACCAAATAAACCTGTTGGACTTTAACCTGGTGTTGTGAGACTTCTTACTGAGCTTACCCCAGTCCAACACTGGCATCTCCACATCATGTCAACCAGATAGGTAGTGGTTAGCAGCACAGCCTGTCCCCAGGATATCCAGGTAGACCTTTCAGTCTATGCAAATGAATTTCACACCCAGAGTTCATAAATATGAATAGGAAGTTGTCACATGCAAAGGGTAATCAGGAATATGGTTTGGTTGGAACAACTGGCCTCTTTATGCATAGAGTTCATTCTGTGTAGTCCGCTATATCATCAGCATCTCAGTCACCATAACAAGCCCAAGTATGGCTAACACGTGTTATCTGTTGACAACGTGGTTCATGACTCCAGTGTGCAATCTATGCACATGTGGGTGGCATGCATGTAACAAGTGTCATGATGTCACACAAAATGTGATGGAACAGACCATTGGGATGATTAACCAATGCATCCATTGACTGGATTACTCTGGAGGATGTGAAGATTCATGGTGGGCTGCAGCATTTTGTCCAATTAACCTCATTATCATCATAGCAGCTCAGCCCTTGCCTTCAACTATATTCAATTTATTCAACTGTGATACAAGTAAATGCAACCATAGCTCTCCATTCACCAACCTTATTTTCCCTCTGTCACCCAATCATTCAGCATCATTTTGACCATAATGCAAAAATGCATGCCAACACAAAATAGACATTCCAAATTTATGCATCAAAACATGCAATTTTGAATACAACTAATCATCCTTTTGCATTCTCTTAGTGCCTCCCTTTCATGTGGCTGCAGCATTGCTGGTGGTAGTCTGGACTGCAGATGGCATTGCAGGATGGTCTTGAACAGCTTTGGCCCTAGAAGGCCTGGCTTCAGACTGTTCCGTCATGGCACTTGTGGCTGAAAAACAAGGGCACTGCTGTGATAACCCCCAGGACTTGCATGGGGAATCACTGATTGACCTCCCTGTAGGACTCGTTGAATACGAGCTCCCAGGGGATTGGTAATTAACTCATCAGGTGGAGCTCTAATACTGAGCCCTGCATAAAGCAGGCCCCTGAGTGGATCCATTACTGCATTGTCCTGGTTGGGACCTATTTGTGTTCACCACAGATTTGTAATTTTGCTTTTCTTTATTTTGTACAATAAAGCACTGTTCCTTTACAACTGACTTCTGCACTGGAATTTTACCACCCTGCCCGCCACGGGAATCGGAGCAGGCAAGGGGTGGACAATGGCAAGGCCCGGACAATGGCAAGGCCCATTGACCTCGGGCGGGATTTTATGGTTTTGGGATGTGTGAGGTGTAAAATCTCGCCCCTTGGGTTTTTATAACTGAAGTAGCAAATGTAGGAGAATGAATGCTGACATCTTGAGAGAGGCCAAGCGGTTCCTGCTCCATGGAGGGCATTAACTCAGCAATCCAACTGTTGCCAGTCAGAATGTCAGACTGCTGGGGTACCCTGAAGGAACCTTGTTATATTTGTAGCATTTGTTGCAGGATAAAGAATGAAAAGTGATAGCATGTGAGTTTTGAGTGTAACAACAGACAAGTTTATTAGGTAGCTGTTTCCTCCACTGTGGCTGGATTTAGACTGCATAAAGCCTGTGAAGTAACCGATGACGTCATGAACTGACCACAAGGCTAAAACAAAGGGACCATGCAACACGCAATAACTCTAATATATAACATACATCAAACACTTGTATCTATAGTTGTGATGCAGCCGTCCAAGGCTGCATGGTAGCAAGCTGATCTTTCTCAGACTTTGGGTGGCATCTGTTAGTGTTGCAATGCAAGCTGAAACATGCCCATAAGGCACTACATTATGGTTGTATCCACAAGTATGCAAACGGGAATAGTGGCCAATTCTAGGATGGAAAGAATAGGCTCCAAGCTTTCTGCTAAGTCTTCTGCCAAGTCGATGCCAGACTCCTCCTTCCTCCTTGATAGTGAGTGGAGGCTTTCTGACAAAATTTCAATGTGCATAAACACCAGGGCATGGAGGGATTTTCTTATGAGGAGAGATTGAGTAGGTTGGGCCTGTACTCACCAGAGTTCAGAAGAACGAGAGGTGACCTTATTGAGACACATAGAATTCTCAGGGAGATTGATAGGGTAGATGCTGAGGTTGATTCCCCTTATGGGAGAGTCTAGCATCAGAAGATATAATTTTAGAGTAAGGGGTCACCCATTTAAGATGGAGATGAAAATGAATTTCTTTTCTCAGGCAGTATTGAATCTATGGAATTATTTACTGCAGGGGGCTGTAGAGGTTGGATCGTTAAGTATGTTCAAGGCTGAGAGAGAGAGAGATGTTTAATCAGTAAAGGAATCAAGGATTATGAGGGTAAGGCAGGAAAATGGAGTTGAGGATTTTCACAGCAGATCAGTCATGATCTCATTGAATGGTGGAGCAGACTCGATGGGATGAATATCCTATTTCTGCTCCTACATCTTATGGTGTAATGGTCTAATCTCCTTCTGTAGGACCCTACAGCTAAGTCATCTGACTCTTCTGTTGTAGTAGACATGTACGACCACGCCCTCCAGCGAGCTGGCACCTACATTACTTCTCCCCCCTGCACTGGCTGCAGGCCATTTGCTCCCAGTGTCTCACAATGGGCAGATCCCACCTGTCAGCTATCTTTCAAATTGTTTTAAGTGTGTAAGTGAGTGATGGAGTTTCTCCTTCATTGCTGTCTGTCTGTTGTTCCACTTCTTGCTCTTCTACCATTGCCTGGCCAGGTTGCAGTTCTTCTTGTCAGAAAGAGGAAAGGTGCTAAGGTAGTTTTGTGATGTTGGGAGAGGAGGGAAAGCAAGAGGTGCGTGTTTACACCATCTGAAGCTCATAAAATCAGAAGAGATTATGGGATGAGGAAGAAATAGGATTTGAGAAGTAGGATTAGATATGAGGATAATATTGTGTACAATGGTTTCAGCTCCACTACCAACCATGGCCTGAACCATAGCTGCTCCATTTGATGGGAAGCACTATTTTCTCCTCTGGACTGAGGACCGATGCTTGAGCCCTGATGGTCAGATCCTGCAGCCTCCAAATATATGCCACCTTGTCCTTCAAGAGAGAGCAAATAGTCGGTGGGTAAGCTACAATAGGTCTTGTTGGCGTGGTTGCCATGGGATGAATAATGGAAGTTGTGAGATTTGGATGTGATGCTTACAGTGTGTGGAGTGAGGCAAAGCTGTGAACGTTAGAAATGAATCACAATTGGTAGATAAATGATGGAGGGGTGATGCATTAAGTATTAGTCATCCAGTTTATGGGAGATGGCATTTGAAGATACATTTATTGACCTTGACCACTTGTGTAACGACATTGAACATGTTGGGGCACTGCATTTAGGTCCCTCAGAGCTAGACTCCTGACATCGATCTCCACAACTATCTGGTCCCATTGTCTTCATATAGTTTGCCTGGATGGCCTGTTTTCTTCCTGTAGAGCACCTTTCTTCTTCTCCACCTCCTGTTCTTGGGCCTCCAGCGTAGTCTGAAAATGTTTGAGCCAAGCTGTGCTATTATTGAGAAATCACTTTCTCGTGTTTAACCTTTTAGTCATTCTCTGCTAACCAATCATCTGACCTGCCACTCATCTTTGCACAGCAATATGGTTTTTCCATAAGGTTAATGCTTTCCTTAACTTCTTCAGTTAACTCATGATGGTGGCTCCTCCCTTCAGAATTTTATTTACAGTAGAAATATGCTTATCCTGAATATTCTGAAATATCCCCTTGACACCTCTTCTCTATTGATCAAACCCCATCCTTGTATCCCATTTCACTTCACCTAGCTCAGCTTTCATTCCCACAAAGTTGCCCTTATTTAAGTTTAAAAATACTAGACTTAGACCCACTCTTCTCCCTTTCCAACTGGGTGTAAAATTCTATCATATTGTGGTCATTGCTACCTAGGGGTGCCTTTACTCTGAGGTCATTAATTAATCCTATCACATTTCACAATAATAAGCATAGAATAACTTGTTCTATGGTTGATTCCAGAATGTGATGTTCTATAAACACCTCATCCAGACTATTACTGCCAAACTAATTTTTTTCCAGTTTATATGTATATAAAAGTCCTACTCCTCCACCTTTACCTAGTTTTCTATTCTTCTTGAATGTCATTTACACCACCATGTTCAGGACTCAATATTTGTCCTCCTGCAGCTCGGTCACCATATTGGCTATCAGATCATATTTATTTATTTCAACATGTGTTATCAATTTGTTTACTTTGTTATGAATGCTATGTGCATTTAGATACACAGCCTTTAGTTTAATCTTTTTTTCTATCATTGTAGCATCTAGTCATGCATTGTTTTTTCTCTCTGTACCTTCCTGCCATCCTCCACCCCTCATATTACTCTTTTCCTCTCTTCCCTCATCCCTACTCTTGGATATACTGCATCTTTCCACGTTTGACCCCTTTCCCTATTATTTAGTTTAAAGCCCAGAACCATTCCTAAATTGAGTTGAAGATTGTAATCTGTTGTAGTCTGTCTCAAGGCTCATACTGTAAGAAACAAATAATTAGCAATTTTGAAACCCCTCGCATGGCTCTGAAATACTTTAATAAAATCAAAATATAATGTGCACTTGTGTGTGCCGCAGCATTGATCTTTGTTTTTCAATAGATGTTTGTTAGGTGGACTAATTGGTGTTTTTCCTTCCACTTTATAGCATTCTAAACATAATTTGCTTCCCAGAGGGGAGCTGTTGAATCTTGTGACTGATTAATCCTGTGAGAGATCCGTCTTCTCTGGCAGGATACTGATCACATGGAGAACAACATACTGCAGGAGTAGAGTGAGCTGCAGGCCAAACAGCTGTGTCAGTATGAAGAACAACTTGTGCAGCAGCGATAAACTAACAAAATCAAAATCCCATTGCTGAAATGGAGTAGAAAGTTAGACTGCTATCCAGCAACAGATTCCATTAAGACAGGATAAGAGGCCACATATGATCCCATTTTATTTCTCTTCTATACCTAGAATAGAAAGCAAAGTGTCCTCTGGTGAAGGATTATTCAGCACATTATCTGCTTTTGGCATTAACAAGATAATGCATGGTCTGGGGTTTTCTCAATCAGTGCAACAGCCTGCTACACTGAAATCTTGGCAATCATTCTGCCATAGAGTCACATTAAAATTTCCTGAGAATCTCACAGGCATACACTGGAACATAAAACTGGTCTGTAAACAAGTAGAACTTAATGTAAGGAATCAGGATTAGAGCAAAACCACATTTCTCTTTTGAGTGCATTCAAATTAAAGTTTGATGCCAGCAAACAACCAGTAATGCTCAATGCATGGGCTGTAACTTCCAAGCTTCAGGGCAGCTTTTCTGGGGGGGTGGGGGGAGGCGAGAGGTTCCCAGGTTATGATTTCATGGCAATTGCCTGGGAAGCGCAAACCTCCTATGGGCAATTGTCATAAACTAGGAACCATCCTAAAGATCGCAAACTCCGGATGGTTCCAATTATGTTCCAGCAATAGTTATCCAGAAACAGTTTGAAGAATGAAAACACTTCTAGTTTCTGGGTAACTAAAGCATTGACCCACCCTGATTCACCACAGGACAGCTCCCACTACCACTCCCAGACTATACCCCTCCACCGTGACTTCCAACAGGACTACTCTCCCAACCAAAAACTAACCAATGGCTACCCTCCCCCAAGGCCCAATTTGACTTCAGACTCCCCTCCACCTGGTACCAACCCAACTTCCAACTCCCGATTACCATACCCCAACCCTCCCCTCTCGGCCCAACCTGACCCCACTCTCCACCCTCCCAAAACCCTGAACGAGACTCCCCAGGTCGAACCTCCCCCTACCCAGGTCCAACCCAAACCCTAACCCCCCCTCCCCCCCCAAGACCTAAGCCATCCTGACCTCCCCAGTCCTAACCACTTATCTTGTATAACTTACTTCCTCCCTACCTTGTCAAGGACCTTTAAACTTGGCTGGACCTTTAAACTTACCTGGTTTAAAGCAGCTAGTGCAGTAAAAAAAGGAGGCATGGCTA
The DNA here is from genome assembly GCF_964213995.1 of Mustelus asterias. Classification (NCBI taxonomy): domain Eukaryota; kingdom Metazoa; phylum Chordata; class Chondrichthyes; order Carcharhiniformes; family Triakidae; genus Mustelus; species Mustelus asterias. The sequence continues at coordinate 99,012,121 of NC_135802.1, read as the reverse complement.
ACTTGCCTGCCACTGAGCTGCCTTTGACTGTAGGCGCCAGGAGCGTGCTGCACTACAGTGTTCTCACCCAGCCTGAATCGGAAGGTTGGGCAAGATAGGAACGGCTAGATTTCAAGGTAAGTAATTACAAGCTGAGTCACAATCTGATTCAATTGCCACTCCTCCAAACGTTACGGGCCATAGTTTCAGAAAATTTAATTTTAACGTTTTTCAGTTTTTATAAACTAATTTTGATGCTGTATGGACACATTCAAGGATACAGAAAATGCATTGTTGTGACATGGTTTTTGAAAAGTTACTTTACAAGAAACAGCATATAACACCAGAAACATGGTGCACTTAAAATTAAATGCACAGCCCATTCAGAACTAGTACAAATTCTTGAAATTTGCGTGAGCTGTCATTTTGCTTGGGGAGGAGAAACAATGTTGATGAACAGCAGAAAGTTTTGGCAGGAAGTTTTATAGAATTTGTAGTTGTTGCATTAAATGATCATATGTCTCTAATGCCCAAATTTCCTCCATCCTTTGCTACAGAAATTGACATTACACCATACTTATGCTATTGTCTTCATTCAAATTTTCAGGAAATTATTTGATCAATATTTTTCATTATAGACAACTTTTGGCTTAACAAATGCAAAAGGCCTAGTTCCGGGAAAAAAAATTGCCATTAAAAGGGAGAATTCCTCAATATGTTTGGTAGCTTTGCAATGGAGATTTGGCACAGTACCATTGTTTTGCAAGACAATTCATGTGGCAGTCACTTTTCCCATCTATCTGTTTTTAAAATACTTCCCTTAAGTTTCCTTGCACTTTTGAACCTTCCTCCCGACTGACTCATGAACAATAGCATCTGTCAGCTAGTGATAACATCCCTATACATGAGTTTCCTGGTTTTATCTCACCATTGGTGTAAGTTAGACTGATCTAAAGAGGCTCAGCAAATGCCTTTATTACCTGCTCCAAACAGAAGTGCGAAGTTGTGAGCTTTGAATATCTGGAAAGTTGGTTTAGTGATTTTAGAATTTTCTACCTGTTGTAAAAATTTGTTGTGACTGTGAAGTGCACTTGTCAGAGCACTCAAATCTCATTGGAACCATCAGAAATACCATCCAGAATTCGAGTGATGGCAACTTTACCCTGGGCATATCATTGTATTCCATTATTAAAATGGGGCGATAGCAAAGTTCTGAGGGAAGCAGAATCGGGCATCAAAACTGGCACAGCAAGTCATATATACGTGAGCCTCTCTGTGTAGTGTTGCATCAGAAGAATTTCTCAAAAGCTGCAATGCTGACCTTTTGTGTGAAGTTCTTAAGCCACACTCATCTGTCCTCACTGCTCACATTGGCCCTATAAGGTGCAACCACTTTTATAGCTTAGGTTCTTTCTGGGGAGCCTCAAGCACTATGTGTAACATAAGACAGGGAGCAGAATAGGTTTGTCACTGATATACTTCACATGTGGGCAGCCGACCTTGTAAACCTTGGCAGCAGAGAGAAAAAAGTCAATATCATACTCGGGCAGCAGAGAGAGAAACATCACTACAATTATCTGGGGCTCTGCACTTCTAAAAGGTCCAGGGTACCATCAATAGCACCCATGACACATTGAAGGTGGTCATTGTTAACCTATAAGCCATCAAAAGATTTCATTTTGTGAATGTGCAGATAGTTTGTGATATCGCAGGGTGTCCCTCATGCCCACACCCAGGTTGCAGGAAACTGCCATGATGCATTAATTCTTTAGTAGTCAGCCCTTCCTGATTTTTTTCAAGGAAAACAAACCATTGGCTGGATTTCAGAGAATGCCATGTTTTCCACTTCACCTTTTCACCTTAAAGGTTGGTTGGGAACCCACTCATGAGAAAGCCGACTGCACGCATTTAATTTCCATGAATAACAAAAGTACAACATAAGCGTACTTCTATTTTAATACAATAATTGCAAAGTGCAAACAATCACCCTATTCTATGCTATGCTTCCCAGAGATGCCTATATGTATGTTTCTGTCACCTATAGTAATGCTCTTTTAAATGTCACTTGGGGTTAGAATCAAGGGAAATGGTAGGATCCTCATGCTGATCTGAGGTAGCCCATACTGGCTCTGGGCATGGAGTTGCCACTGCTTTCCTGGTTTGTGCTCATGAGCAGCTTAGGCTCATCAAGGCTTTGACACTGTGCAAGGCAGTTCTTGAGTGTTAGGAAAGCTGTGAAGCTGTTGTGCAAGATAGGGAATTAGAACTGCTCTTTACGACAGTAGGAGCCAATTGTGTATGTGTTGCTTTAAGAGGGTGAAAGGGTGAAGATAATTACTTTATTTGCTCTGCTAGTGTGTGCCTAATATAGGAGTCACAGGAATACAAACAATATACAACAGATATGCAAGTTTTTTATTGTAACTTGAACTGGAGGCACAGTGGTTAGCACTGTTGTCTCACAATGCCAGGGACCTGGGTTCAATTCCAGGCTTGGTCTGCGTGGGTTTCCTCTGGGTGCTTCGGTTTAATCCCACAGTCCAAAGATGTGCAGGTTAGGGGGATTGGCCATAATAAATTGCCCCTTAGTGCCCAACGATGAATAGGTAGTGGGATTAGTGGGGTAAATACATGGGGTTACAGGGATGGGGCCTGGGTAAGATGCTCTGTTGAAGAGTCAGTGTAGATTCGATGGGCTGAGATATTCCATGGAGCATTTATGCACACAACCAGTGGGTAAGAGCATGTTTACACACCTTAGTCTGATAGTCTACGTCCATAATACCCAGGTAATATGAGACATGACATCTCTTCCTTCGATGATTCTCCACTTAAAGTCTCTGAAAAAGAGTGCTCTGCTGCTCAGAGTGGGCATGGAATAAAGGGAGAACAAGGTTACCTTGCCAACACTTCTTGCACTATTTTACTGTCTTTGAGTGGTGAATTGGGTGGGATCTTGAGCCCATTCTCACCACACATAGGAATGGTAATGCAGGCTCAAAATGCAGAGTTTGAAAAAACATGAATCTCGCTGACGAGATTGCATTTCTCAATTTTGAAGTAACCTCGCTGACGAAGTGATGTGGAACACGCTGGGGAAGGCCGGGAACCTAACTTGATTGCATCAGCATCTCATTAACCCAAAAACAGGCGCGACGCAGTCGCACAGTGGGGCGTGAAGCGATTAGCGCGATTGGTGCCAGTTTTCACAACCGGCATGATTTTACGTCCCCAGGATTTCCGGCGTCGTCAGCCTCTCACCAGGAATAGGCGAGAGGTTGGTTATTTTATTTAAATTTATTAAAATGCTCATGTTAATGTGATTAGTGAGTCCGGCGCTCAATCGTTTGGGCTCACTTACCTTTATGGCCTCGCCGGGAGAGGTTCTCTCAGGTGAGGAAAACACCTGCTCCCCATGAACGGGAACAGTTGTGTTGGCCTCGCCGGTGGAACCAGAGGCCAATAAGGTCCCGCGAGGAGGCCGAGGGCAAGGCAGGCGTGCCCCTTGGGCAGTGCCAGACTGGCAATGCCACCCTGGCATCGTGGCACTGCCAACCTGGCACCTAGGCACTGCCCACTGGGCAGTGCCAGGGGGTGGGGGCAGTGGGGGCATGGCCAGTGGGTGAGGCGGGGGGAGGGGCCCCTGCCACTCTGCATGGATCGGTGGGGGAGGGAAGGAGAGGGGCCCGCTGCCACTCTTCAGCGATTAGTGGGGGAGAGAGGGGGTGCTTGCTGCTTGTAGTAATTGGTCGGAGGAGGGCAGCAGGGCCATGATTGCTATGGGAGGGCAGCGGGGCCGTGACTGGTGAGGGAGGGAGAGGGTCTGCGATCAGTCTGGGTGACAGGGCTGCATCTCTGGCTGAGGGCCCCTGCGATTGTGGTGGGTGGGGGGTACTTGAGGCTGCCTGCAGTAGCAGGGACCTGACAACGCTCTTTGTCTGTCAGACCCCTGGTATTGTTAATGCGCATGTGCAGCATCAGAGGTTTGTACAAGTGCAATACCTCCGTCTACAGGCTGTTGGCCGCATTAAGACCCACCCACAGGCCTCTGCAGCTAGCAATGGACTCGTCAAAATTTTGCAGCCAGAGCATCTATGGGGAGGCTCTGAGAACACACCCAAAAAACGGATCTGGAAATCTCCCAGTTCTACACCTGCCAGTGACACAGATAGGGAGAATGTAAGCTGGAGTGTTGACATTTAAGATGGTGATGAGGTGTGGCAGGCGTGGGTCTTGAGTAGGAACTGAAGTGTGAGGAGTATGGCAACAAGTAAAGGGGGAACATGGTAATTGGAGTAGAGGAGAGCAGGGCATTCTTGCTGATGTTAGCAAAGCCCAAAGTAGCTGAGTGACATTAATTTGGAGCTGCAAGGGGTGGGTGAGGGGGTCCAAAAGAAAATTGCATAGGGCTCACTTGCCCTTGCAGCACTGATGCCCCATCCTCTTTTGCAATGAGTTGGCACTCATCAGGGCTGCCACTGCATCACAGGCAGGGGTGGTGACCTTGGTGGAAGGCCTAGTCCTGGATTGGGGTAGAGTGCACCCTGCCTCTGTTGCCCTCCATCCAGCATTCTGCTGAGGACTCTCCCCAAAAATCAAGGTGCGGGCTTCCCGGCTACCATCTCCTGCAGTCACTATGGAACAAGTGCTGGAGAGCCATTTATGTGGAACTCCCTAATAATTGTTGTGATTAAGTTAAACCAGGGTGGGTGAATCAGAGGGAGGCTGCTGTGGGTGCGGCATGATTCCCGTGGCCATAAAAACTTTTTTCATGATGTTCAAGATGCTGTCTGAAATTACCCTGGAGCCGTCGATGGGATTAGTGACATTTCCCTCAAGGGGCACAAACAACAGGAACATAGGACGAGGAGTAGACCTATTAATTCCTCAAGGCTATTCTGCTATTCAGTTAGCTCATGGTTGATCTGTATGTTAATTTGATCTGCCTGGATGAGTAACCCTTAATACCCTTGCCCATCAAATATTTATCAATCTCAGTTCTGAAATTTTCAGTTGACCTACCTTTTCATCAGGGGGTAGAGTTGGTGGGGAGCAGGAGGAGTCCCAGACTTCCAATATTGTTTGTAAGATTCCTGAATGGCTCAGCTTTAATTTTAAGGTTATTCTCCCTTGTTCTGGACTCTGCCAGCACAGGGAAGTGGTGGACTAATGGTATTGTCATTGGACTAGTAATGCAGAGAACCAGGGCACGATCTAGGGACTTGGGTTCAAATCCCACCATGGCGGGTGGTGAAATTTGAATTCCATAAAATTCATGAAATGATTGTCATTAAAAACTCATCTGGCTCATCATGTCCTTTAAGGGAAGGAAATCTGCTGTCCTTACCTGGTCTGGCCTACATGTGACTCCAGATCCATGGTAATGTGGTTGACTCTCAAATGCCTTCTGAAATGGAAGGCAGTTAGGTATGGGTAATAAATGTTGGCCCAGCCAGAGACACCCACACCCCATAAACAAATTTTTAAAAAATGACAGTCTTGACAAGCACACCAGCAATCTATGCTACTTATTTTTAATCTCCTCAAGCACAGTGTGAAGGATTATATAATTTATATCCTTGGATGGAGTCATGTCCAGCTGCACAGATAATACTTCAGTGGTCATAATTCTGTATAATCAAATTATTGGTAATACATGCAGTGTCCTATTTAAGCAAAACAGATTAGTCGTTAAGTGTTGTTTCTGAAGCAGCTAGAGGTGGCTACTGGTGTCCCAGAGGGTTCAGTTCTGGGTTTCCATCTCTGTATGTCAATGATTTAGACATAATCCTAAATGAATGGTGTCAAAATTTTCAGATGATGCCAAAAGATATAGTTAGTTCTTCCAAAGACCAAAGGAAATTGTAAATGGATATTGTTAAAAATGTGGAAATGTGCTAATAGGTGGCAGGTAGAATTCAATATCAGGAAATGTGAGGTAATTCATATTATTAAAAAAGAGCATTTCAGTTCACAGGATATTAAAAGAAGCACCTCAGGTTGATAAGGCTGTAAAATATGCTAATAGAGTTGTAGATTTAATCACAAAAGATACTGACATAAAGGCCAAGAGGGAAATGATAAGCTTGATAACTCCTCAGTTAATGTAGCGCTTGCAGTAATAAACTCCACTCTAGAAGGATATTGAGGCCTAACAGAGGATACGAAACAGATTCACTCAGATGCGGCCAAATATGAGAAAAAGCAAAAAAAACCCTGGAAAAATTAGCTTTTTTTTAGATTTTGGGACGATATGAAATAATTAAAATAACGGATGGGGTCGGTATATAGAGACAGATGCTTTCTAGTAGTTGGGTCGGCAGGACCAAGAGGTCTTAGAAACAAACTCAAAAGTACTTGATATACAACAAAGGGCAGGAGAAAATTCTTCACATAGCTTGTGAAATTCACATCCAGAGTTAAAAGTTGAGATAGAAACTACGTCAACCTTCAAGATTAGATTGGGCAGATGGATGAAATCATAAGAAAACAGGGTAATGCAAAGAAAATATTGGAGTATGTTCATTTCATTCCCTTGTGGACTACAGGTACATGCACTGATTTTCACTGAAGTACTGTTCACTTCGCATCCAATCTATTCCTGGCAACTCACTCGGCCAAGTACTAACACATATAACTTAGGGGCATGAATATTTTCGCACAAATTATATATATGTTGGGGAACCTACTATGAATCCTTATAGTAAAATACTTGGAGCAGGATTTAATGTGTCCCATCGCTGGGTTCAACGACAGAGGGCATGCTGAATCTAGTGGATGGCCTAGCCACCCACTCATGCCCATACCATAATTATACCAGTATCAGGGTGGAAGGCAGCTTGCCTAGCAGTGGGCCAATCGAGGCCCATAAGTGGGCAATGAATGCCTACTTAAAGGTTTCATCCTACCACTGCCAGCATTTAACCTGTGGTAGGAGAGGCCCATAACCAGTGGCTAGCTCATCTGATTTCCCTGTGCGAGCAAGTGGTGGATACGGAGGTGGCGGGGCATCCTTCCTTAACTGGCTGTCTAGGTTCATCAGAGGGCCCCGTAAGGATGCCCTTCCCACATAGCCTCTCAAACCTTGGCCCCCACCTCTTTTTCTTGACCCCCAAACACTTAAAAAGTTCTGACCCATCTTGCCTCCTCATTCTCTGAGTCTAGCACAGGCCACTGCTCTCACTGGCACTGCCAGTACATTGAGAGCTGCCAGCCTTTGATTGGCTGGCTACTCTCAGAGACAAGACTTTCTGTCTCTGAGGGGTGGAAATCCTGCCTCCTGCTTAATAACAGCTAGTTACTGCAGGGAAGCCATTGTTCCTCTGGGCAGACTCTCTCCCTGAAATTTTAGCCAGGTGTTGGGGTGGCACAGAGATCATGGCATCCCATATTATCCAGCACTTGATGTTGTTATTGAGAGGACTGAATGCAATGCTAATGCTGACAATGATTTATCTGCAGAAGCTTCTGTACTAAGCAGCTGGTAAAGAATAAAGAGACATGTGTTGTTTTTCCTTTTGTTAGTCTATATCAGTATTAATCCCTCCAAAACAGGCAGGGGAGGGGAATGCAACCCTAACCTGCCTGTTGCTGTGGATTTTGCGACACCTGAGTGGCCTGCTCTGCCATGGAGAGGCAGGGGGTCATTTGACAGATTTAAATAGGGCTCTAATAGTACAATTGGGAGCTGAATTTAAATTTTGCAATTGCTGTGTGAGTTTTCCAGGGATCGGGAAACGCAACAGTGAAAGGAAAGCAAAAACTGCCAGGGCACCTTTTTGGCCAGGATGAGCAGGATTTAATGCATGGGGTGGCATGGTGGCACAGTGGTTAGCATTGCTGCCTTACAGCGCCAGGGACCCGGTTTCAATTTTGGCCTCGGATCGCCGTCTGTGTGGAATTTGCACATTTTTCCCGTGTCTGCGTGGGTTTCCTCCAGATGCTCCGGTTTTCTCCCACAGTCCATAGAAGTGCAAGTTAGGTTGATTGGTCATGCTAAATTGACACTAGTGTCAGGGGATTAGCAGGGCAAATATGTGTGGTTATGGGGATAGGGCCTGGGTGGGATTGTTGTTGGTGCAGACTCAAGGGGCCGAATGGCCTCCTTCTGCACTGTAGGGATTCTATGATTTTGTGATAATGGAGTTGACGTGCAACAAAGGGCAGGAGAAAGCTATCACACAGAAGGCTGTGATGCTGGGAAATTCACTTCCCTCAACCCTAAGTGCCAATCTTCCCCTTCTCCAGTCCCCCTGGCCCTGACCTCAGATTGCTGACCACACCATGCCCACTCTCCTGATTGCTGGATACCATCCCCGGTCTCTAGTTGTGTCCTCCAGCCACTAGTTTCTCCACCTATCAGTTTGGCTGACTACCTAATGAGAAATGGAAGAAAAATAAGGCCTCAACTTAGTTGGATTCTTCAGGCATTTTAGGCCTCCCTAAATCCTTCCTTCCAGTTGTCTCCATTGGGAGCAATAAGTCTGGATTATAAAATGTGGATCACAGTTGAATTAATAGGATTGACTTTTAATTTATTGCCTGGGCGTGAAACTGCCTTTGCAGATCAGCTACCCTTTATAGAAACCATTCACTTTTTTATTCCCACAATTGAACCTAGGAGAATAACTAGATTAGGAGAAAGGAAAGCACAATTCGGGTAAGTGTAGCTTGAAGAAAGCCTCAGTTAACTTCTGTTCATCCAGGTGTTTAGTATCATAAAATAGAATATGCATTTATATTGTGCTTTATTATTCATTGAGATAATTGTAATGGAAATTTTCTCCTGACATTCAATCAGGTGATAATTATTTGCTTGATCATGTGAACCAAAGAGGACTAATGTATTGTTCACTGAATTGAAATTAGCATCTCTTAGTTAAATATGGGTGAAGAGTTGCAGCATTGATTCAAAAGATAAACAGAAATATAGAGAGAAGCGAAAGGCTTCAGGGAGCAGTTATGCTCTGAAGTGCCTTCTAGCCTTTAGTAAGGCTACTTAAAATAGAATCGAAAGAGCCAAAATGAACTATGAAAGGAAACCAACAGAAAACATAAACACAGATACCAAAAGCTTCTACAAGTGTATAAAGAGGAAGAGAATAGCTAAAGTAAATGTTGGCCCTTTAGAGGACGATACTGGTGAGGCATGAATAGGGAACACAGATGGCAGAGGCACTAAACCAATATTTTGCCTCCGTCTTCACAGTAGAGAATAATGAAGATTTTCCAAAAACTGTAGTTAATGAAGAACCACTTGATGCAAGAACCATCACTAGGGAGAGGGTATTGAATAAACTAATGGGATTAAAAGCAGATAAGTCTCCGGGACCAGATGGCCTGCACCCTAGTGTATTAAAGGAGGTGGCAGCAGAGATAGTGGATGCATTAGTTGTGATATTTCAAAATTCCTTGGATTCTGGTAAAGCCCCGGTGGACTGGAAACACACTAATGTGATGCCTCTATTTAAAAAAGGGAGCGAGGCAAAAAGTAGGAGACTTTTGGGAAAGATAGGAAAGCGTGGGTTTCCTCCGGGTGCTCCGGTTTCCTCCCACAGTCCAAAGATGTGCGGGTTAGGTTGATTGGCCATGCTAAAATTGCCCCTTAGTGTCCTGAGATGCGTAGGTTAGAGGGATTAGCAGGTAAATATGTAGGGATATGGGGATAGGGCCTGGGTGGGATTGGTGGTGCAGACTCGATGGGCCAAATGGCCTCTTTCTGCAGTGTAGGGTTTCTATGATTCTTTCTATAGGCCAGTTAGCTTGACCTCTGTGGTAGGGCAGTTGCTGGAATCAATCATTAAGGAGGAGATGACCGAGCATTTGGAAAGACAAAGCTCAATCCACCATTGTCAGCATAGTTTTATTAAGGGAAAGTCATGCTTGACAAACTTACGTTAGCTCTTTGAGGACGTAACCAGCAAGGTGAATAGTGGATGTGGTGTATCTATGGATTTCCAGAAGGCATTTGATAAGGTGCCGCATAAAAAACTGATCCAGAAGGCAAGATCGCAAGGGATTAGGGCTAGATTACGAGATTGGATTGAGAATTGGCTGACTAACAGAAAGCAGAGGGTCGGGATAAATGGGTCCTTCTCTGGCTGGTGAACTGTAACTAGCAGGGTGTCGCAGGAGCAAGTCCTCGGACCTCAACTGTTTATAATCTATAAAAATGATCTGCAAGTAGAGACAGAATGTAACATAGCAAAATTTGCGGATAACACTAAAATAGATGGGAAAGCAGGCAGTGAAGAGGATATCAAGATTCTACAGATGGATATAGAAAGGCTAGGAGAAGGGGCCATAATTTGGCAGATGGCATTTAATGTGGATAACTGTGAGGTTGTCCATTTTAGCAGGAAAAACAGAAAGGCAAATTATTACCTAAATGGAAAGCTGATTCAAAATGTGTCCGGGCAGAGGGATCTGGGTGTCGATGTTCATGAATCACAGAAAGTCGGTATGCAGGTGCAGCATGTAATAAAAAAAGCAACTGGGATGTTGGCATTTATTGCAAAAGGACTGGAGTATTAAAGTAGAGAAGCGTTATTTGCAATTGTATAGGGTGTTGGTGAGACTACATCTGGAGTATTGTATCAAGTTTTGTTTTCCTTATTTGAGGAAGGATGTGGTGGCATTGGAGCCAGTTCAGAGGAGGTTCACCAGATTGATTCCAGCGATGAAGGGATTGACGTATGAGGAGAGATTAAACAGTTTGGACTTGTACTCACTGGAGTTTAGAAGGATGAGAGGGGATCTGATCGAGGCATATAAAACTTTAAAAGGGATTGATAAAGTAAATATAGACCAAATGTTTCCTTTTATGAGGCAATCTCGAACGAGAGGTCACAGGTATAGGTTGTGAGGCATTAGATTTAAAACTGAGATGAGGGGGAACTACTTCTCGCAGAGGGTGGTGAATTTGTGGAACTCGCTGCCCCATAAGCGCGGTGGAGTCTGAGTCGTTTCAAGTGGGAGATAGACACATTTCTAATAAAACAAAAGGGAAAGAGGGATATGGGGAACAGGTGGATTTGAGACCAGGGAGAGATTAGCCATGATCTGATTGAATGGCGGATCAGGCTCGAAGGGCTTAACTTGCCTACTTCTGCTTCTAATTCCAATGTTTCTATGTTCCGATAGCAGTCATTGAGGAGTGACAATTGGCTGGATGCTCTTCTCCACGTACCTCTGCTTACAAAGCAGCTTGGGGCATCTCCCCAGGATTGAGCATTTCCAGACCTGTTTGGATGTAAAATGGCACAGGGCAAAACAAGCTGTAATAGTGCAGAACAGGTGAACAAAAGTAAACTGCAGAGCAACTACCTGATGCTCCTTCTTAACTCTGAGCTCATCCATGTCGTTCTATCTGATATGATAAACACCTAATGATGTGACCATGGTGTTCTTGCTTGCCATCCCATCTCTCTTCCTCCACCCACATTCCCCTTCTGAGGGGAGAGTTCTCCAGCCTCTCAATGGCGGGTTTTTCTGTAGCGGGAGTTTGCCATTAGTTGCCAACAGGATCTTCTGGTCCTGCCGAATTTATTTGCGATTTACATTCCTTGCCCATGGTGTCCATGGAACAGCTGCCAGGGAACCCATGGAGGGACCGGAAAATCCCACTGTTGGGAAGGGCTGGAGAATTCCACCCGGAGTTCCTGCTCTCAGAACCCTAGAACAAATAATGCAACTCTAGAAGCTACCATTGTTGTTCAAAGCTCTTCCTGGTCTCTTGATGCTGCAGCAATTTGTGGAGCTGTCAGAGCCCACAGGGCTCTGCAGATTGCGAAACCATCCTGCAACATGTTGGCAAATTAAAACAGTGGATTCTTTCCATTTGTCCACCATCTCAACAACAATTTTAACAACCTGCGCCTATGCAGTGCCTTTAACATAGTAAAACAGCATAAAACATTTCAATCATTGCAGCCATATCCTGAAAACTGTTATAGAGTCATAGAGGTTTACAGCATGGAAACAGGCCCTTCAGCCCAACTTGTCCATGCCGCTCAGTTTTTACCATTAAGCTAGTCCCAATTGCCCGCATTTGGCCCATATCGCTCTATATCAATCTTACCCATGTAACTGTGTAAAAGTTTTTTAAAAGACAAAATTGTACCCGCCTCTACTACTGCCTCTGGCAACTTGTTCCAGACACTCACCACCCTCTGTATGGAAAAAATGCCCCTCTAGATTCTTTTGTATTTCTCCCCTCTCACCTTAAACATATGCCCTCTAGTTTTAGACCCCCCCATCGTTAGGAAAAGATGTTGACTATCTATCTTTTCTATGCCCCTCATTATTTTATGGACCTCTATAAAATCATCCCTAAGTCTCCTATGCTCCAGAGAAAAAAGTCCCAGTCTATCCAGCCTCTCCTTATAATTCAAACCATCAAGTCCCAGTAGCATCCTAGTAAATCTTTTCTGCACTCTTTCTACTTCAATAATATCCTTTCGACAATAGGATGACCAAAGCTGTACACAGTATTCCAAGTGTGGCCTTACCAATGTCTTGTACAACTTCAACAAGACATCCCAACTCCTGTATTCGATGTTCTCATTGCCTCCACTTTAGAATGATGTTTTCTAACTCTTGTTATTTTAAAGACCAGTCCCTGGGTTCCTGGTCTACTCAGTCAACGGCGGTCATTTCACCGCCCTCTGATGGCACTTCCCTCCTTTTCAGTCTTCGATCTCATCTTCAGCAGCCAGTTCAGTGCTTTACCCAGCCTACTACCTCCATCAGAGTGGATGTCCCTGTATTGGCTCTAAGGCATTTAAGAATCCTTTTGTTCTGGATAGGCAAAATGTATGCTTAAATACCTTGAATATCACCAAGGAAACATCATTAGTGAGATGTAATTATTAGAGACGATCAACTCAATCACTTAAGTATCACTTAATTGGGCAAATGTGTCAGAAACTATGGGCAGAGTTGTGTTCCCTCCCCCTTCATAAGTTTGGTGGTGGGGGACCACGAGTGGGAGGGTGTTGGGTGGGGAACCTGTCACTTTCTCACCCCCACCCCGATAAAGTCCATGGTGGGAAGGTTCATGGATGGCCTTCTGCCCAACTGATAATTCAGGCAATTAATGCCAGCCATCAGGGTCCCACATACATCACCACTTTTTGGGAAGGTAGGCCCAGTACATCTTGTTCCACTCGTGCATTCGGTAGATCGGTGATGTGGAGCTGCTGGTGTTGGACTGGGGTAGGCTCAGTAAGTAGTTTCACAACACCAGGTTAAAATCCAACAGGTTTATTTGGTCGCACAAGTTTTCAAAGCGCCACTCCATCAGATAAATGCCGGTTGTACAACCTTTTTGGAGCGCCGCTCCTTCATCAGGTGAGGCACCAGATAAACCGATTGGACTTTAACCTGGTGTTGTGAGACTACTTACAATAGATCAGTGGCAGGCCTTCTCCTGGAATCAAGGACCCTGGGTGTGGAAGCCCCACCTGCTGAGAGACGCTGGTCAATCAGAGGCAGTGTTTGAAAACTTTGTTGCACTCTCATTTGCACGTTCAACCTTTCCTCCAAGTACCTGAGCACAGATTCTTGGGTTCCATCATTACTTGCAGCTACAATGTACCTCCCCTTGAAGAGGTGTAGACTGCCTTTAAATCTTTCTAGCCATTCATGATATTGAGGCCTCTGCAATCAGCCAGTGTTCAATATAGTTAACATTGGCTGCAATCTCTAAAGCACTAGGCAGCAGGAATTTAACTTGTTGCTTGCAACACATTAAACCGGTTAATTGTGTCCTCATGGCTGTTTTAAGGGTTTCACCAATTTTTTTCTCATGCTGTATTACGAATACAGATTACAACAAATGAGCAGTATCCCTTAGTTTTGTTAAAATGATGGAAAATGTAAGCATGGAGCCTTCATATTTAATCATGGGACATGGGTGTCACTGGCCATCATTTATTGCCCATCCCCTAGCTCTTGTTCAGAGGGCTGTTGAGAATCAACCATATTGTTGTGGGTCTGGAGTCACATGTAGGCCAGACTGGGTAAGGATGGCAGATTTCCTTCCCTAAAAGACATTAGTGAACCAGATGGATTTTTCCAACAATCACCAATGGTTTCATGGTCATTAGTAGATTCCTAATTCCATATTTTTTTTCACTGAATTCAAATTCCACGACCTGCTGTGGCAGGATTCGAACCCAAGTCCCCAGAACATTAGCTGAGTTTCTGGATTAATAGTCTACCGATAATACCACTAGACCATCGCCTGACATCAATACGAAGAATTTTCATTGCTAGAGCAATGAAAATGGAATAAGTCCAGAAATAAAATGTTGTTTGTAATTTCAATCTCTCTAGAACCTGCAAGTGAAGCTTAAGGTTGGTATCATGAGGACAAAACCACTATTAAAAAAATGTAAACAATAGCACAGTGGTTAGCACTGCTGCTTCACAGCTCCAGGGACTTGGGTTCGAATCCCAGCTCGGGTCGCTGTCTGTGTGGAGTTTGCACGTTCTCCCTGTGTCTGTGTGGGTTTCCTCCGGGTGCTCCGGTTTCCTCCCACAGTCCAAAGATGTGCGGGCTAGGTTGATTGGCCATTCTAAATTGCTCCTTAGTGTCCCGGGATGCATAGTTTAGAGGGGTTAGTGGGTAAAATATGTAGGGATATGTGGATAGGGCCTGGGTGGGATTGTGGTCGGTGCAGACTCGATGGGCCGAATGGCCTCTTTCTGCACTGTAGGGTTCTATGATTCTATGATGAAATAAATAGCAATATTACATTGAAATAATTAGTCATAGCCATTTGGTTTAATGCCAATTAGTAACATTTTGAGCAGATATATTCTAGAATAGTGTTGTCCAATACATTTGTCACAGACATATGGTAAATTAATGCTATTTATTTTTAGAACCACAAAGTACTGAGTTGTGTTCAAATTGCAGTGGTGGTTGTGATGATGGATGTCACTTGATAGACCAATATTTGTCATCCAAACTTAATTGAGCAAGGAAGAATCAGCCTTCTATTATTGGACAGGAGTCATATATACATCAACTATCTTGTTTATCAGAATACAGTTCAGTTGTTGGGTTTCTGGTGACCTGGAAGCTGGAGGATCATTTGCTCAATGAAAAAAAATCCATGTCTGATACCATCTATGTTCCCATTCTCACTGCTAAAATGGAGACAGTTTATTTCAGAAGAAATGTGTTTCTTTGAAATAAACTGGAGTACATTGTCAGAACCAGAACACACCTGTTAACAGATTGTAACCATCCTTTGAGAGTCTATACAGCAGTTTTACTTTGCGAAACAGTTGGATTGAAAATGTTCTCCCTTCTCTGGCACTGAGGATATCAGTTTTAATTGCTGCTGGTTTAATACCTCAAAGCTATTTTCAGAAAAATAGCATTTGTTTAAGTCAGTGGTTCCCAAACTTTTTTCACTGGGCCGCACTTTTGGAATAAAAATTTGCTCGCGCCACACTGAATTTTTTATTGATAAGAAATACATTCAAAAACAAAAAAAACAACTCATAGCAGTGCTTGATTCATAACATAACATAGAACACACAATCATGGGACATCCAGAAAGTATAAAACAATCACTTTGGAAAAATATCTAATCCATGTTTAAATGTTTCTTTGATTGTCCTTGAATCTTCCCGCCACACTTGCCATCCTCTCTTGCCGCACCGATGTGGCGCGCCGCACCCTTTGGGAACCACTGGTTTAAGTAATATTGCACAGATTTTGTATCATGTGATCAAAATGGTGACCTGATTGCTACAAATGTGGCAAACATCAAAATCCTATTGGGCAGCACTGTTCTAGAAGGGTACTAAACCTTGCAGAACTACATATACCAAAACTGGTCTTTGATAAAGACCAACATGCTGCCAGGTTTGTGGGCAGCAATTAATTAACACTCTTTTTACATGGAATGAGTGGAATTTCTAGGCTGCAAAGCACAACAACAACATTTTGTATTTATATGGCACTTTTAATGCAGGAAACTGCCCCATAAGTCTAATTGCTTAAGGACCTGGAGAGTGATTAGAAATTATGCACTGCTATTGCAATGAGGTCAATTTTTCCTTAAATTCCCAAGCTTACTTCTCTTTTGTTTTTATAACAGTTAACAGCCGTAGAACAAGCTCAGGAAGACTCATCATTCTTTCTTTTAAACTCTTCTGGCTCAGCTAATTCCAACAAACTGTGAGCCAATTTACCCTCCATTGCTTCAAGGAACAGAACATATTGAACATGAATTCACTGTGCTTAATGCAGAGAGATTTGGTTTACATTCTAATGGCAGACACAGGGAACAGAATGGACAGTCCATCTCAGCACGCTTTGTCTTTGTTTCTAATTTCCATTGGAAACATGCTAATTTTGTTCTGATATTCTAATTTTGCAGTTCGAGGTTCATGAAGTCAAGCTAAGACTATTCCTTTGATTGCCTTTGGAGCCTTTGCCTGGGCTTTCCTCCAGGAATGAAATCATATCAACAAATATAAATGCCTGAAGCAACCTCCACCACATTGGAGAAACCACAAACTTGTATTTCCAAAAACAATGGGGGTATGGAGGTGACTCTTGGCAAGAAGAAAGAAATCCAGAAACTGAAGAAAAGAACTGAACTCAGGATGTAATACCTGCCTGCATTCAGGTTAAATTTAAACAAAATTAATATTGCAGAATTTTGAAGAAAGTGTCACATTATTTGGCAGTTTAAACTAATTCATCATGGCTATTTTAAGATTTGGTATAAAACGGGCAGTTGGCATGTGGGGTACACCCACTGTCTACCCATTGTTGCTGTCTGAGCCATTTTGAGGACCAGGCCTAACTTGCATGGAGCTGATGAAATGAGCACACCAAAGCTTCACTCGAATGGAGCTCTCGAGTTGGGGAGGGTTTTGAGAGTAAATTGGGCAATCCCTTTAAGGCTGAGTGTTAGGATGGAGCAGGT
Source organism: Mustelus asterias (assembly GCF_964213995.1). Classification (NCBI taxonomy): domain Eukaryota; kingdom Metazoa; phylum Chordata; class Chondrichthyes; order Carcharhiniformes; family Triakidae; genus Mustelus; species Mustelus asterias. The sequence continues at coordinate 98,995,187 of NC_135802.1, read as the reverse complement.
CACGTGTCTATGCTATCTTCTAAATCACTCAGTGTCAGTATCTAAGCTGAGAACTGTGCATGTGAAATAAACTAATGGTAGGTTTTCATCATCACTATCTTCTTGCTGTTCCACCACCATCTGGCAATGTCACTCTTCTGAGGCATCTGAAAAGAGAAGTGTGCAAGAATAAGGATATGGTGTGGAGAATGGTGGGGCGAAATTAAAAGATCATGCTGACTCCGTATGTACTTTATAAATCAGAAGAGAGCATGGGAAGAGGAGGAATGAAAAGTAGGATAATCCTAACCACTCATGATATTGACCCCTATCCACACCTCCAGCCTTGGCTAGAAATTGAAATCAAATGAACAGGCAGCATCAAGTTTTTATCAAGTTATTGAATTTAACTTCCTGAATTATTTCTTTATAGTTTTACATTCTTTATATTTTCTGGTGAGAGAGGCAGATAGAGAGAAGTAGAGTCCTGGGGAGAGAGAAGCAGAGAGACATGGGGCAGAATTTTACAAGATTTTTTCTAAGTGTCCAGCCAATGTGAAAACGGGAGACTTCCTGATCCGTTTTTCTGGTGAGTTTTCAGGCCCAATCTTATGCACTCTGTCTCTGAAATTTTGTGCTAGAGCATTTCTGGCCACTGGAGGCAGTGGAAGGGGCTTAACTCGCCAGACAGCTGCAGTTCAGATTGGAGCCACAAACTGCGCATCTGCAGAAAAAGTTAAAAATAAAGCAGCTCTCCTGGCAGAACCCTCCCGGGCCAGATACAGCTCCTCCCCGGGACACTGGAGCATCCCCCCGCCAACATTACTGACCCCCTTACTCCCCCCCCCCCCCCCCGGACCCACTTGCACATGGCCCCCCCCTCATCACCCCCTGGCCCCGATGGTTGCCTGACATAACCCTCTTTCTCCCCTGCCCCTATCATCACAGAGACACAAATTCAACCCCCACCCCATCAGCACACCTGCAAGTACTGACTTGGCTTCCCCTCCAAGGTTACAAGACAAACTGCATTAAACTCACTGGAATGATCTAACGGGTGACTTGCCCAAACTGCCTGCAGCTGATCTGCCCTAACAAGGGGAGAGCTCCATAAAACCCCTAAGGATGGACAGACAGACAGGCAGTGCAGGAAGAAATGGCCTCCAGGAGGTCAGCAGCCAGATTTTCTGAATCTGACCTGGCCAGGTTGTTGGAGCTGGTGGAGGCGAGGCGGGGCACACTCTTTCCCCCCCCCCCCCCCAGCAGGACATCGTCCCTGGGGAATGTATGGAAACGCAGCCTGGGAGGCAGTGGCAGCATGTGTCAGTGCCAGGGCACTGACCAGGAGAACCGGGAAGCAGTGACGGACAGCAAGGGTGAGTGCTTAACCTCATCTAGCATCTTTCCCCTAAATGACCCCTGGATCCCCCCACCCCCAGCACCTTGCATGCTTCCAGCCGCTGACCCCCAAGCACCTCCGCCCAAAGGGTATCACAGTACTTGCCCTCTGAGGGCCCCCAATAACCTGCAGGACTCCTGCCATCAGAGTTTTCATGGCTCCCTCTGTCCCCACAGGAGAAGAATGCCCATAACCACTGGAAGACAGGGGGTGGTGAGCCTGACCTCCGTGTCCTCACCCCCTTTGAGGAATGGTTGCTGGAGCTTGCGGGAGAGGAGGGGATGCAGACGATAAGTCACAGCATGGTTGGGCTGGAGAATAGAAGTGAGCACCTGCCAATCCTCCATTTTATGGAGAAATGTCAAGTAAGTTGCATGCAGCCCAGATTCCTCTCCCTCCCTTGCATTTAACCTTGTGTCCTGTGTTGCAGGAAGGGACCCCGACGTGGCTGGGCCATCTGGCATCGCAGCCCCCACTGCTGCTCCCACCCATCCTGCCCCTGACAGCTCAGAAGACTCCTCAGAGGAAGCTGGTGAAGGGACCTCCGAGGCCGGCATCAGTTTGGCGTCAGCTTCCACCTCAGAGAGTTCCCCATCCCAGAGAGTCTTACATCGGTGGGCCAAGTTAGTGGCGGGGAATCTGGGTCACTCTCTGATGCGCACGACACATCTGCTGATGTACATTGGGTGGAGGAGGGAATGTCCGAGCCTCTGGCACGCGGGGACCTGCTGGAGGCGAGGACTCGGCTGGTCCCAGGCTACATGCTGGGCCTCTGCGATCACTTCTCCTTCAGCTGCTGGAGATGCAGCAACAGAGCCAGGGAATGCAGGAGGGGCTGACGGCCACACTGGACCAACTGTGAGACTGTTGGGAGGAGTCCCAAAAAAAACTTTCTTACGAGCCAGCTATTGCCTGTCTTGCATGACTCCCAGGCCAACACTGCAAGGATGGTGTCTGTGGTGGAAAGCCTGGGGCAGGGGATTCACACCATGAGTGGCAGGTTCCAAGGAATGGCAGAGTCACAGCAGGCCACGGCAGAGTCCCAGAGGGCCGCGGCCAAGTAACAGTGAGCCACAGCTGAGGGCCTCAGCAGGCTTCTCGAGATTCTGCAGCACATGGATGAGAGGCTCGTGAGCTTGCAAGAGACCCAGCAGGACAGCACTAAGACACTGCGGGCTATGGCTGCAGCCCTTGAAAATGTGGCACATTCACTGAGGGGCTGCAGAGCTTACAGGAGACCCAGCGGTTCAGCGCCGAGACACAACGAGCTATGGCAGCAGCCCTTGAGAACGTGGCCTGGTCACAGAGGGCCATAGCTGAGGGACTGCAGAGCATGACCTAGTCTCAGAGGGAACTTGCTGTCATTGACAGGTGGCCCCTGACTCAGGTGGCCAATGCAGAGGACTCCCCATCATGGCAAGAAACAGGTGGTTCTCCAGAACTGGCAGGGCCAGGAGACACCGGAGCTTCTGGAGCTCACTGCTGAAGCACCGCTGTCCTTGGAGTGACCCAGGGGCCCACAGGAACCTTGAGGGAGGAGGAACGGCTCGAGCCCATGCTGGGGCCTTTCACCCAGGAGACTGCAGCTGTGGCTACACCTTCTGACTCCCCCCTCCCTGACACTGGGGCATCTCGGGGGTAGCGGGATGAAGAGGGTGTCATGGATATGTCCCAGACACCCGAAAGCTGGCCAGGGCCCTCAAGGTCCAGGGCCTCCAGAAGACGATCACCAAGGGCATCCCAGGCCACTGGGCGTGGTAGGCAGCTGGCCACATCCACCTCCAATGTACATCCTGGGAAAACACCAAGATGTATTGGTAAGCCACGTAAGGTTTAAAAGTTGGAGCAGCATAAAATAGAGTATTTAGGCACTTTAATGTTTCCTGTTCACCTGTTTTTATGTTATCACTTATCATTAACACATTTTTATTGGCACCAATAAATGTTATTTCACCACCCACCTGTGATTAATTTGTCTCAGATTTGCCTCTAACTGAAACATTTTTACCCTGATGATCGCCGGTGACATCATGTTGATGTCAGTGGGGGAGGCCCCTCATCGCTCTGTCACTGAGAAAATGAAGGTGATCAAAGAAATCACTGGCTACAGTGGGTGACATGCATGAGCAGCGATTTACACCATCTGCCATGGCATCCCCAGAACCCATGAGAGATTCCCTCCCCTCCACTACCCCACCCACCCTGGGGCCCTGTATGGGGGTTTACTGATCCCTTACCCACCACCCAGATGTGGACCCAGGTGCCAGCGTGTATGCGGAGCACAGGTAAGGGTCAGACTACTTTGCACCAGGGCATCGTCGCAATGGTGCTTAACGCGTTCTCATCACCCTCCTGCCTGCCAAAGAAACTCGCTAACACAGAGTACCAAGGCCCACCACTCTGGTGTTACAATGTTGCAGGAGACTGTAGGACTCCGGGGCGCGAGGCGGGGGGGGGGGGGGGGAACTGAACTAATGTGCGGCAACGCTCAAAGCAAGTGTTGATCAGGGACTCTTTTGCCACCCTTGCATGCCTGACCTTTGCTGCCGCCAGCCCTCCAGCCCCTGGGTGGTGTTGCTCTTCTTCGTCGTCGTCCTCCTCCTCTTCCTCCTCCCCTACTCAGTGGCCTACTCCCCAGCGACGCCCGGCTGGTCAGCCTCCACATCCTCCTCAAGAAGGACTCTTTGCTGCTGCACCAGGTTGTGTCAGGAACAGCACACCACCACAATGCAGGACGATATCAGGGAGTTTTATTGGAAAGCTGCCAAAGCAATCCAGTTACCTGAACCGCACCTTAAGGAGATCTGTGCACCTCTCCACTATTGACGGGTGGCAACGTGGACCTCTGCCCAGTCTCAGGCCCCCACACAGTCGTCATCAGCAAAGTCCAAAGCGGGTACCCCATGCCCCCACGAGCCATCCCTTCACCCTGGGCTCTTCCTCACCGACCTCTGGGATATCTGAGCTCCTCAACGTTAAACTGTCATGCACGCTTCCGGGGTGTCTGGCGCAGATGTGGATAATGTTGAGCTGATGGTCACAAACCAACTGCACATTTATTGAATGGAAACCCTTTCTCTTCATGAATCTTCCTGGATTCCTGACCAGGGCCTTGAGGGCGACCAAGCCCTCCACCTCCCCCCTGCCCCTCCCCCTCCCCACAGCCCCCCAGCAACACACACTCCCCATTTCCCACCCATAGCCCCCCAGCAACACAGACCCCCCTGTTTCCCCTCTCAGCACCCCCAGCAACACAGCCCCCTCCCTCCATTAACACACACCCAGAAGCCATGCATTAGTGACCACAGGCACTACTGCTTGACAAGTCTTGAAGCTGCAGAACTGCCACTTCAAAGAGTTTCCAGCACATTCCCCAGCAGCAATGCTTCCTGTTGCCTGCACTCGGACCCAGAGGCATCCCTAAGACCAGAGGTCAACGCTCAGACCTGGGTCCATGCTGAGAGTCCAACATTGGACTCCGTGATCAACAACAGTCCCCTACCACCACCCCCCCCCCCGTCCCCCACACACTCGCAGTCCTCCCGCCCACCCGAAACGCAACATGTCCACCACAAAACAACCCTCTCTGAGCAGCACAGAGCGTTTGAACGCTGAGACTTGCCTTCTTGCTCACCTTCACCAATCAAGTGGCAGAATATGACTTTTATAGAGGAGGTGTTTTCCAGACTGAGCCGGATGTGGCAAATGAGGTCGGAAAGGCTGATGAGCTGGGACGATTGAGCGTGAAGCTTGCTAACTACATTGTGATGAATGCGAAAACATGCAAATTGACATTTCGCCCGTTTTGGGCAGACTCCGGATTCATGCCCATTTTTTCCCGTGGTAAAATGGGAATGGGTGCGATTGGGAGCCATTCCCGTTAGCCGCCCTACGCTTGATTTTACTGGAATTTTCCTGCTGCAAAATGGGTGCAAGGAGGGTGTAAAATTCTGCCCATGAGCTCTATTTATGGGCTCATAGCATGAAAACCCTGCTCAGAGACAGAGAGCACATAGATTTGCATGATATGTGACCCTTCTCCACGCATGAACACGTTTCCTTAGACATGCACCTTGTACCTTTCAAGAATGCAAACAAGTTCAGAAAAACTCTGTTCCTCAATCTTCCACAGCGAAGATTAAAGATGACATGATCCTGAAAAACATGTGAATGAGATTCATTCCACAAGCGTACTTAACATTAAGCTTGAGACATCACTGATGTTGAGAATGATGTGCAAAAGGCCCAGACACCATGGTGATATGGAACACACTACATAGACGAGAGGCCCATGATAGGGACAACTGCAATAAGTGGGGGGAGGGTTCACGGTATCACACCTGATTGACAGCAACGCAGCTCATCATAAACAGGCATACAGAAGAGATGTGAAATGGGTCAGATTTTATTTACATTTCTGTACATTGTGCACATGTTATGAACACCTGGGCCACTGTTGAGCCCATGAATCTTTTTAATTTTCTTAACCCTAGCACCATGTTTTGGTGCTTCCCCAACATCCACAGCAGACAATCATTCCAGTGGACATGTCTGCTTTACACTGCTTTCTTGGTATGACAAATTGTGTTTTGACGTTTAACCCATGTTATAGTGAGGTAACTGGACCTGTTCATCAACTTCTCCACCAGGATATCAAACTGTGCTGGCAAAAGCATTATACAGCGGTCTTCAACAGACTTAAACAGGCACAGCAGCCCCGCCAGTATTACAATACTTTGATGTTCGAGCAGACCCCATCCAGCACAGACTTGGTGTAGACTGCATCCAGAATGGCAGACGAATAACCTTTGCTTCAAGGGCCCTCACTGACACTGAAGGCGGAATTCCCGAACACTTTCTAAGTATCATAGGGGCGGGAAAACAGGAGTCTTCACACCGGTATTTTTGGCAAGCTCGGCACTGCAATCTTCCAGAACTCTGTCAATTATTTTGTCAGCTGGGAGCTTTGTGCCGGTATGGGTGGAAGTGGGTGGAGCCTAAATACGCCATTGAAGCCGGTTTTAGAGTACTCGGGCCTCATTGCGCAGGGTGCCCCAATCTGACCACGGACCGGGAGACCTCCTCTCATGTCCCCTCCTCACCTGACGCACACACAGATGAAACATCCTGAGTTGTTAACAGTAAGGACACTGGCCACAGAAAGGCTACAGCACAACCAACTGATGTAACCACATGCTCAGGGTGCCTGAGCAGACTGAATACAAAATTCCATGACTTTATTATCATCTAGCCTAGAACAGACTTTTAAATTTTGGTATTTATTTTTGCAGAAAAGCGGGGGTTGGGGTGGGGGGTGCAGGGGGAGAGGGGGAAGAGTGAGACACGGTGGGCTATGCACTATTTGCTACAGCTTAATTCGTGCCTCAATATATACATGTAAATAGTTTTGCATCGTCAATTTGTTTAATTGTATGCCACACAATGGTCTGTACATAGTTTCCTGCTGTGAACACGTGCTACACCTCATGCCATTGGGTGGCCCAACTAAATGGGGAAGATGCAGACTGAGTGGTCATGTGAGAACGTGATGACTCGGCGACAAAAGAGGTCACACGGTTGGAGCACGGTAGTTATTCCTGGGAGTGCGGGCAGAGCACAAGTATTGTAAATAGCTATCAAGCTCAGGAATAAACTACCCTTGTTGGAAGTCCTTGTGGTTGGTGTTTTGAGAAGTCATAACCTTTTATCGTAGGGTTATCAGGTTGTACTAAGAAAATAATAAGGGCTATCTTTTCTGTATTTTAGCATATTATTGCCGAGCAAGTAATGTTTAGCTAATGTCGTTTGTTCTTAAAACTTAAAATCTTGTTGCGTGATTCTTGGAAGTCTGTTACTGGGAGTTCAAATAGCTTCTTAAAAGTTATCGGTCTCCACAGGGATCGTAACAAACTACAGTATTTTATTGGACAGCAATATCAAAACATTTTATATCAATACAAGCTGTTACTCTTCTTTGACCTTGAGATTGAATCTTTCCAGAATATTACTTCCTAAATCAGTCATTTGAAATGTTATTGCCCAGTAATCACCATTTATGGATTGTAATCCTATAGCAGGAAATCTGTTTTGGATCAGATGATGTCATCCAGTGCGCTACTGTATAACACAGAATGGTGCTTTAAAAATTTCCTCGCAACTAAAACCATCTCAGGTTGCTTGATGACATTCAAGAATGCTCTGTGGCAGTGCAGTTATGTCTGTGGATTGAGTATTAGCCTCTGCTACACCTTTAGTGAGACCCCAAAGACATCATATTCCCACTCCGTTTAACCACTGTACCAAAGTTTTCAGCAGATTAGACACACAAGATATTAACCGGTTGTTAGACTTGACTTATAGATATAGCTTAAAGAGGAAAAAAGTCAGTTTTTTTGCCAGTGTGAACATTCACAGAGATTTGTTTATTTGTTTTTCAAGTTGCCTAGTTTATATACTTACAAACAGTTTATTACTTTGTGATGCGCTTATTCAGACACGAGGCTCGAAGCTCAGTAAATGAAGGCTTTTATTTACTGTTAATGAAGCTACCAGAACTTATATACACTATCCCAGACTGAAGGGGTCCCGGCCAGAGCAGGGACTTTTATACCTCTCCCAGGAGGCGGAGCCCGACTGGGATGTGCCACAACACTACAATACAAAGGTGTAACAACCCCACCCTAACCCAACAGCAACAATAGCACAATCCAACAGTAACATATGTACATCCTTGTAGTCCTGGCCAGCCCCTGGCTCAGCACTATCCAGTGGGAACCAACGATGGTTCACCACATTCACCCCTCCTTTGAAAACAAAGGCCGGCGGGGTACAAAAACCAGAATAAAATGTCAGCAGTCTATATGTTTAGACGGTTAGGGGGACCGCACCGTCGTTGTGACCTCCTAAATACCGGCGGTGACACCGGAGTAGGCACTTGCGGTGGTGTTCTCCCCAAAACGGCGTCCAGCTGTTCTTCCACGGACTCACAGGCCGGTTGACCCTGAGGTGACGGTAGTCCAGGGGATCCTGACACGCCCTGCGGTGGCGACCATCTTCTGGGCTCAGGCAAGCTGTACATGGGAGTAAAATGGTTAAGCAATGGTCCCGATGCTGCCCGCGCCGTGTCCGGGGAAGAAATGAGAGATAATGGGTTTATTACTGGGGGTATGGGAGCGACAGGGGTTGCTACGTCCCCTGCTGGTGCCAGGTCTCGAATCGAGACCGTGTCCTCTCGCCCGTCAGGGTATGCCACATAGGCATACTGAGGGTTGGCGTGGAGGTGATGGACCTGTTCGACCAATGGGTCGGACTTGCGGGCCCTTACATGTCGCCGCAGGAGGACGGGTCCTGAGTACGTCAACCAAGACGGTAAAGAGATCCCTGAGGAAGACTTCCGAGGGAATGAGAACATCCTCTCGTGGGGAGTAGCATTGATTGCCGTACAAAGGAGGGAGCGAATAGAGTGGAGCGCATCAGGGAGCACCTCTTGCCAACGGGAGACTGGAAGACCTTTGGACTTCAACGCCAGTAAGACAGCCTTCCAGACTAGCATTCTCGCGTTCCATCTGTCCATTACCCCTAGGGTTGTAACTCGTGGTCCTACTAGAGGCAATCCCGTATGAGAGCAGGAATTGCCTCAAGTCATCGCTCATGAACGACGAGCCCCTGTCGCTATGGATGTAGCTGGGGTACCCGAACAGGGTAAAAAGATCACGGAATGCCTTGATAACCGTGGCAGCGGATGTATCCGAGCAGGGAACAACAAAAGGGAACCGAGAGTACTCATCGATGATGTTTAGAAAGTACACGTTCCGATCTGTTGAGGGAAGGGGGCCCTTAAAATCAACACTCAGTCTCTCGAAGGGACGAGTGGCCTTGACCAAATGTGCCCGGTCAGGTCGGTAAAAGTGCGGTTTGCATTCCGCGCAAATCTGACAGCTCCTTGTTACCGACCTGACGTCCTCCACCGAGTAAGGCAGGTTGCGTACTTTTACGAAGTGGTAGAGCCGAGTGACCCCAGGATGGCACAGATCATTATGGAGGGGGTGCAAACGATCCTCCTGAACACTGGCGCATGTTCCACGCGAGAGGGCATCCGAGGGCTTATTGAGTTTCCCTGGACGATACATGATATCGTAGTTATAGGTGGAGAGTTCAATTCTCCACCGCAAGATCTTGTCATTCTTGATCTTGCCCCTCTGTGTGTTGTTAAACATGAACGCCACGGACCGCTGGTCCGTGATCAGGGTGAACCGTTTTCCCGCCAAGTAATGGCGCCAGTGTTTGACGGCCTCCACAATGGCCTGGGCCTCCTTTTCCACCGCTGAATGCCGAATTTCGGGGCCTTGGAGGGTGTGGGAAAAAAATGCGACGGGCCTGCCCGCCTGGTTAAGTGTGGCGGCCAGGGCGAAATCAGATGCATCGCTTTCCACCTGAAAGGGGATGGACTTATCTACCACGTACATCGTAGCTTTTGCGATGTCGTCTTTCAATTTCTCGAAGGCCAATCGGGCCTCTGGCGTTCGGGGAAAAGTCGTGGACTTAATGAGTGGACGGGTTTTGTCCGCGTAGTTGGGAACCCACTGCGCATAATAAGAGAAGAAGCCTAAGCATCTTCTCAGTGCTTTTGCACTAGCAGGTAAGGGAAGTTCAGCAAGGGGGCGCATAAGGTCTGGATCAGGGCCAATGACCCCGTTTTCCACCACGTATCCTAGGATGGCTAAACGGCGCGTACGAAACACACACTTCTCCCTGTTGTAGGTCAAGTTCAGGCGAGATGCAGTGCGTAGGAAGTTCAGGAGATTCGTGTCGTGGTCCTGCTGGTCATGGCCGCAGATGGTGACATTATCCAGGTATGGGAAGGTAGCCCGCAGCCCGTTCTGGTCCACCATTCGGTCCATAGCACGCTGGAAGACCGAGACCCCATTGGTGACACCAAAGGGAACCCTGAGAAAATGATACAAGTGACCATCCGCCTCAAAAGCCGTGTATTGTCGGTCCTCTGGGCGAATGGGGAGTTGGTGGTAGGCGGACTTGAGGTCTATGGTGGAGAACACCCGGTACTGCGCAATCTGATTGACCATATCAGATATGCGCGGGAGAGGATACGCATCCAGCTGCGTATATCGGTTAATGGTCTGACTGTAGTCAATGACCATCCGGGGTTTGTTCCCGCTCTTGACCACCACAACCTGTGCTCTCCACGGACTAACACTGGGTTGTATGATCCCTTCTTTGAGGAGCCGCTGAACCTCAGATCGAATGAAGATCCGATCCTCAGTGCTGTAATGCCTACTTTTAGTCGCGATGGGCTTGCAGCCTGGCACCAGATTCTGAAACAAGGAGGGTGTGGTGATCTTCAGCGTCGAGAGGCTGCAGGCGGGGCGCGTTGGGCAATTTGGAGGCTGCTGCTGTTTTCCCACTGCCAGTGAAGGGAGTGGCCCACCGTACTGTAGGATTACACTCCTCAAGTGGACCATGAAATTTAGTCCGAGAAGTATTGGCGCGCAAAGATACGGCAACACAAGGAGCATGAAGTGCTCGTAAACTGTGCCTTGTACTTTCAAGGTTACCACGCAACTCCCTAGCACAGCAACAGACCGGGACCTTGGTGCCATAGAGATTGTCTGTTTGGCAGGTTGAATCTGGAGTCCACACCGTTTCACAGTGTCTGGGTGGATAAAGCTCTCAGTGCTCCCGCTGTCAAACAGACAATAAATCACATGATTATTTACCTGGATATTCATCATTGAACGGTCGAGTCTATGAGGCTTGGCCTGGTCCAGGATGATCGACGCCACCGTTGGTTCATGAACGCCACTGCAGGCAGCTGAAATCGATGCGGAGGACCCCTGCTGGTCGTTTGTGGTCAGTGTCGACCAACATGGCTGCCCCCATGAATCGCACGTGGGTGAGGGCGCCAAACTCAGTGACCCCTGGTGGTCATACTCCTCCGACTCCGTCAACCGTAATGGCGTCGTCCTGGTCTCGCACGTGGACGAACCCCGCGACGACTTCGACGATGATGATCCAAGCTCTGAAGAATCGCAGGCCGCACTGCCGTTCCTGGGTTTCGATCGGCACACTTTTGCATAATGCCCTTTTTTACCGCATGCGGTGCACAATACAGCTTTAGCGGGACACTTTTGCCGGGTATGTTTTGCTCCTCCACAGAAGTAGCACCGCGGGCCGCACGGGGCTGCAGCCATCATCTGGCCCGAATGGGAGCACGCCATTACACAGCATTTCGAACCCGAGGGGCGAGGAGGGATTTGCGACTGCTTCTGCCACGTTGTCTCCACGTGGTCCTCTGGATATAAAACTAAGCTCTTTGAAGCCGACTCGAGCATCTCTGCTAACTCGATGGCCTGGGTAAGATTAAGGTTACCCTTCTCCAACAGTTTAAGTCGAATGTACGACGATCCGACCCCGGCCACAAACGCATCTCGGGCGAGGTCGTACATGCTCTGCTCAGCCGATGCAGCTTTGCAGTCACAGCCCCTGGCCAGCTGTAGGAGCTCATTGGCATAGTCCTCCATCGTTTCGCCAGACAGCCGTCGTCGAGTGGCTAGGAGGTAACGAGCGTGTATCTCGTTAGTTGGTTTTGTATAGCGCTTCTTTAGAAGCTCGAGGGCCTTAGGGTAATTAGTGGCCGCACGGATCGCGAGGTAGACTGTGTCGCTTACCCTCGCATGGAGGACCCGGAGTCTGTCATCATCTGTGGTGACCGCTGCGGAGGCTGCCAGGTAGTCTTCGAAACACTTCAGCCAGTGGTCGAAGGTGTTAGAAGCGCCCACTGCACGTGGATCTAGCGTCAGGCGTTCCGGCTTGAGAATTTGCTCCATACTCTCTCTCTTCTTTTTTTTCTCCGACGAGAGTTTAACGACAGTAAATAAAATTGATGCGCTTATTCAGACACGAGGCTCGAAGCTCAGTAAATGAAGGCTTTTATTTACTGTTAATGAAGCTACCAGAACTTATATACACTATCCCAGACTGAAGGGGTCCCAGCCAGAGCAGGGACTCTTATACCTCTCCCAGGAGGCGGAGCCCGACTGGGATGTGCCACAACACTACAATACAAAGGTGTAACAACCCCACCCTAACCCAACAGCAACAATAGCACAATCCAACAGTAACATATGTACATCCTTGTAGTCCTGGCCAGCCCCTGGCTCAGCACTATCCAGTGGGAACCAACGATGGTTCACCACACTTTGTTACACCTTTTTTTAATATATCCACATTATAAGCATGCCCTGCGTATGATGCTGGCATCAAAAACACGTGATCTGGCCATTTTGGTGTCTCTCTCTCTCTCTCTCTCTTTTAGAAGCTCTTCCTAACATTTAACAGACATTGGTGAAAAATGTGTGATTAAAGTACAAGATTACTTGCAGCAAATGACAGTGGAGATCATGAGTGAGTTAACTGCTAGGATGGTAACATTTTGGCTGGATTATGTAAGATCTCAGTTTCAAACTGTCTTCTCGGTGAATGAAATGCTGCATGGTCCCACCATCCATTGACTACACTAGCTTTATGATTTAGATTGGGATTCTCCCAGGCTTCTACGCTGCTCAAGCAGTGCAGTGGGCTGGGAGACACCAGCGAGGAGGCTGTAGGAAGGTTCAAGACTGGCTGGACACCAGTTGCGAGTCTCCCAGACACTTTTTTTAACATAATCCGCTCCGTGCTGGAAATCGGAGTGGAGCTGACTACCATATTGAAATGAGGATTTCAATATGATTAGCTGGCCCGGGAGGTATTCTCTGAGCCATTGAGCCCCCCGGGAGATCAGGGGTAAGGGGATTTCCCTTGGGCAGTGCCAGACTGGCACCCTGGCATTGCCCAAGGGGGAAACTGGCAGTGCTCACTGGGCACCTTGACACTGCCCACCAAGCATCGGGTAGTGCCAAGGGGGCAGGGCCAGAGGATGGCAGGGCCTACTTGGGGAGGTTTGGGGCCTATTGGAGGGAGCGATCCATTGCGGGGGAGGAACCAACTGCCACTCTGCACTTGGAGCATTGAGAGAGGGAGGGAGGAGGCATTTGAGGCGAGTCATCAGGGTGGGGTGTGTGTCGGGGTTGTCCAGGAGGCAATCGGGGTTGGCCATCAGGGGGAGGGGGTGTGGGGGTGGTGATTGGGGCTGTTGGGAAAGGCCGGTGCGGGGAGATTGCGACTGGTTGGGGGGGGGGTGGTGACCTAGGGGCTGGCTAGCCATTGGGAGGCCGGCAAGTACAGATCGGCACGTGTGTAGTGGCCCACTCAGCGCTATGCTGCTGACCTCTCCAGCAGGAATAGGCCCTGCCTCTTACTTTCCAGAGTGAATCCCACTGAGGCACTCTGTATTGCTCAGTGTGTCAAAGATTCGCTTTGGTAAGTATGTCCAAAAAATGAGTGGGAAATACTTCCGTTTTTGCACATTGGGCATTTAGATTTTTTTTTGGGAGAATCTCAGCCTTCATTTTGTGGCCAGAAGCTGCAGAATGATAAGTAACTTTAATAGGCCAGACTCAGCCATATGGTAATTATATTAATAAGACAAAAAATAATCCTAATACAGGAAAATATTCATTGCACATTATTCAACTGTTAAGGTTACATTCTTAGTTGGAATTGTTTTGAGATATTTTGTCAGATTAAGTGGTCTTCAAATTTGGCTTAATTAAGTAACAATAGTTCTGTGAAAATACAGGATGGTTTGCAATTCTCATATACTACAAAATAAAAATAATAATTATATCAGCTATGCCTTGATTTGGAATGGAATAATTATTGTTCAACTACAAATAAGAAGCTACAAAACTACACTGAAGGTCTGATTATCGCAAACTGCTAATTAAGATTTCAGGGCAAAGCTTGGTGCTAAATTTAACCCACAGAGTGAGTGGGGAAAGGCGAGGGGTCGTGGGGAGTAACAGAGTGGGTGGTCAACTCACTCAGGAGATGGGTGAGTGAGTAAAATATTTTAAAGAAGCTCCATGCATTCAATTTAACATTAACTTTTAGACTTAATGCCTGCAGGCATTCTGTAAAAGTTTGTAATTTATTTATTTATTAGTCACACTGCAATGAAGTTCTGTGAAAATCACCAAGTCGCCACACTCCCGGCGCCTGTTAGGGTACACTGAGGGAGAATTTAGCATGGCCAATTCTCCTAACCTGCACGTCTTTGGACTGTGGATGGAAAACCGGAGCATCTGGAGGAAACCCATGCGGATATGGGAAGAATGTGCAAACTCCACATAGACAGTGACCCAAACTGGGAATTGAACCCGGGTCCCTGACACTGTGAGACAGCAATGCTAACCATTGTGCCACCGTGCCACCCCAAGTCCTGCTAAGGAAGAATGACAACTTTGAGCCCATTCTGCTCAGTTATCATTCTACACCATTGCAGAATGGTTTTGCCCCATGTAAGTTCCAATGGGACACTGGCTAAGAACTCAGCTAATTTTGCTTCTCCACACATTGTTATCAAATGTCACATTGGAACACCATGATCAGAGGGACCTGGGTGTGCAAGTCCACAGATCCTTGAAGGTGACGTCACAGGTGGAGAAGGTAGTGAATAAGGCATATGGCATGCTTGCCTTTATAGGACGGGGCATAGAGTATAAAAGTTGGGGTCTGATGTTGCAGTTGTATAGAACTTTGGTTCGGCCGCATTTGGAATACTGCGCCCAGTTCTGGTCGCCACACTACCAGAAGGACGTGGAGGCTTTAGAGAGAGTGCAGAGGAGGTTTACCAGGATGTTGCATGGTATGGAAGGGCTTAGTTATGAGGAGAGATTGGGTAAACTGGGGTTGTTCTCACTGGAAAGACGGAGGATGAGGGGTGACCTAATAGAGGTGTATAAAATTATGAAAGGCATAGATAGGGTGAACGGTGGGAAGCTTTTTCCCAGGTTGGTGGTGACGTTCACGAGGGGTCATAGGTTCAAGGTGAGGGGGGGGAGGTTAAACACGGATATCAGAAGGACGTATTTTACACAGAGGGTGGTGGGGGCCTGGAATGCGCTGCCGGGCAAGGTGGTGGAGGCAGACACACTGGGAACGTTTAAGACTTATCTAGATAGCCACATGAACGGAGTGGGAATGGAGGGATACAAAAGAATGGTCTAGTTGGGACCAGGGAGCGGCGCGGGCTTGGAGGGCCGAAGGGCCTGTTCCTGTGCTGTATTGTTCTTTGTTCTTTGATCAGGCTAGAAAATAGGAAGAAACGTACAGAGCAAGTTAAGCTTTAACCAGAGACATAATACTCATGATATTTCCATTGTTGAAAGAGCGGAAATGCTGTGGATTAGAAACCAACAGCAAGAAGGTACTGTGATAGAGAAACTACGGCACCCAAGAGCATATCTGGTCAAGACAGAGTCCGGCATCATTTAAAGGCATAGAGATGCTGTGATTGCAATGGACAGAAATCCATTAACAGGATGGGCTGTGTATCCTGAGCCTTAGGAGAACATCACACCTACAGAACCACAAATGATGGAAACTAGGAGAAAGAACCCCCAGGAACCGACTTTGGAGAAACACATTTCCAATTACCTCAGAATGAGCCCTGTGCTCATTCAGAAAATCTTGTTAAGCCAACAAATAGACAATCCCTTTAAAGGCAGAGACCTTTTGGAGGTGGGGGGGGGGGGGGGGGGGGGAATTGTACAGGAATGTTTATATAATAATATGGGTTCAAATACTTGGTCGAGATGTAGAGTAAAGGGTTATCTCTAATAACAGCTACTGAGAATGTACATAAGAATCTATGCCATAGTGATGTAGATCACTGAGCAAAGATGAGTGAGAAGCATCTCAAGAGAGTAGCTGTAACTATGTATTGGTATTCTATAACCTTGTTAGTGATGTTAATAAAGGTATTTTGACTGAAAGACAAACTGCCTCCAGTAAGATTTAGTTTAGAGTAAAAAACCAATGAATCCTGAGACAAAACCATAGGAACAGAAGGAAAGTATCAAACACTGAACCAGTGAGTCTTTATCAAAGCACATTTTGAGCAAAGCAACGAGAATAGCAGTCAGGAATGGAAAAACATAGTTGACTTTTCTCTTATTTGCTTCAGGGCTACCAAGCTGAACAATAAAACCCCACTATTGCGAACCTTGTTAAAATCAGCTACTTCAATACAAACAGGAACATTGTAGCTTTTGTGACTTATTTAAATAAGCAGATGTTTAACAAATGTGGAATGTATTCTATTGTCTGATTTATAGTCTATTGGATACAAAGATATAATTGCAACAAACACTTCGGTCTATTGATTTGGTTGAACTAGTGTGACAGTTAGCCAACCATGTTTTTTTTGATAATGCCGGTTTCTGATGTGTGCATGAAGACTAAAGCAGGGAAATCAATTTCTGTTGAAAAAAATT
This sequence comes from Mustelus asterias, assembly GCF_964213995.1. Taxonomy (NCBI): domain Eukaryota; kingdom Metazoa; phylum Chordata; class Chondrichthyes; order Carcharhiniformes; family Triakidae; genus Mustelus; species Mustelus asterias. The sequence goes on along the minus strand of NC_135802.1, from coordinate 98,978,414 downwards.
GAGATTATAAAATTCATAGAATCCTAGAATCCCTACAGAACAGAAGGAGGCCCATCAAGTCTGTACCGACCACAATTCCACCAGGCCTTATTCCTGTAACTCCACACATTTACCCCACTAATCCCTCTGACATTATGGTCAATTTAGCATGGCCAATCAACCTAACCTGCACATCTTTGGACTGTGGGAGGAAACTGGAGCAACCGGAGGAAACCCACGCAGACAGGGGGAGAAAGTACAAACACCACACAGTGACCCGAGGCCAGAATTGAACCTGGGTCCCTGGCGTTGTGAGGCATCAGTGTTAACCACTGTGCACCCTGCTGCCCACCAGTTCATCAATGTTATAAGGGGTTAAGTTGTTGTGATATTACAGCCCTATCAGATAAGAAGAGAAACATTTTGAAAATATTGGTTAAAATTAGAATCTGTTCTATTATTTGATTTGTTTCAATCATATGAAGCAATCATATTTTGCAAGATATAACCTTATGAAGTTACTATAGAAGTATTTAATCCAAAACTTAAAACCCTAGTATAACTGTATTGAGAGTTAATTCTGTAAGCCAGCTTACTGCTGTGTTATCCAAGTGGCAGTTCACATTAAGCTGTCATGTCTGACACACCAGAGTTTGTTGGATATTTATTAAAGCAGCCACTGTAATCTGTTGGTCTAATTCTCTATAATGTCATTGACAAGAGGTAATCTATCTGGAAAAAATACTGAATGCATGATACATACTATAATAAGCTTTAGAGTAACAGTTATTTTTTAATTATTAAAAAAGATTGAAGGTAATATCTCTCAAATAAAATCTCCACCTTCCATTCATATGTTAATTAAATGTGTAATGCTCTGAAACACCACATTTTAAAGAGCATAAGCTAGATGGTCCATTTCCCTCTGATTCTGCAGTGGTTCTAACAGCAATTTTGAAATACTGGGGAAGAGAACAAATCATTTCCCAAAACTGATTAATTTTTAAAATGCTTCTCTGGATAAACTAAGATGAAACTCCAATCATTTGTTAAATGAAATTGGCACATGCAATGTATAGTTCAAATCTGACCTGCACTTCATCACTGGTTGGGATAAAATTTTAGGCAGCATTCCTATATCCCCTCACTCCATATAACTTTCCAAATTTTATTTTATAAATGGCTTCCCATTCACTAGTGTTAAGTGGAGCAAGTCTTGCTCCTGTTCTGCTTATTGTGATCCAAATTCCCAGAAGTGGACAATAAACACCTCATTTATAGTTAATGCCTTTTTAGGTGACCACCAAGGATTTCTGAAAAAATGGTCTGACTCAATTGTCCTTGAAATTGACTCTTATTGGCAATTGCAGGAACAATGGAGTTATGTGACTGCACTACATGCTGGAATATTTTGATTGATTTAATTTAACTGCCTGTGGTGGTATGTTGGTGATTGGTGGCATTGGGGAGATGGAAGTGTGGATGGATGAATTTCCAACTAGGAAAGTAAAAACGATTGGATTGAAAGGGCAATCAATCCGATGCTGTCAGATTCACACCAGGATGGTAATGTTAAAATTGCCCACATTACAAGGTGGAAACTCTCCATGATTATCACATGATAAAGGAAAACAACCTTATTTAAACAAATGTGTCAGTTACCTGATAAGGTATTTGTCTTGTACCAACCTCTACTGACCAAGAAGTTTATAATTATCTTTTCAACTGAACGGGTAAAATTTTACTGCAGCAGGTAAAGTGATTGTGAACTTGATATTGGATATACATTTCACAGATTTTGTGATTTTTTAATGTTATTCTCATCAGAATTTTCAAAATGGAGAGTTGCTGACTGCTGGATAGTACCCCACAAAACAAAAACGGACATGAAGATCGCAGTGTACCATTTACTGTGTCCATTGACTGTCATGCAAGCAGCACTCTGCCTATGTGCTGTCTGCTTATGAGAATTATTTTTATGTGCAGCCAGTGCCAACTGCATTAGTCAATGGCTGCTCACATTAGCAGGAAGCCCCAAATTGTAACTTCTTCGCTAGACAAAGTAATGCTAGGCTGTACTACTTAAAGGAGAGATGCATTGTGGCTGGAATAGGTGGTGGATTTCATGTAGAATGGTACAATATGGGAGAGAGTGAATTGCAAGACTGACCTTTATATTTCGATGATTAGAATATGAACATGTGAATTAGGAGCAAGAGTATGCCAATTGGCCGCTCGAGCCTATTTTGCCATTCAATAAGATCATGCTGATCTGATTGCAGCCTCAACTCCACATTCCCACCAACCCCCGATAACCTTTCACCCCCTTGGTTATCAAGAATCTATCTACCGCTACCTTAAAAATATTCAAAGATCTGTTCCCACCTGCCAAAATGGACAATTTCAGAATTTCCCACATTCTTCTCCATTTTCCAAATCTTTGCCCTCTCCCTTAACCTATCTATATTCCTTTGTAGCCTCCCAGTGTCCTCATCACAATTTACTTTCCTACCTATCTTTATGTCATCAGGAAATTTAGCAACCATATCTTCAGCCCTTTCATCCAAGTCATTTAAATAAATTTTAGAAGTTGAGGCATTAGCACTGATCCCTGTGGTACATCACTCAATCACATCTTGCTAACCCAAAGTGACCCATTTATGTCCACTCTGTCTTTCCTGTTAGCCAGCAAATCTTCTATCTATATCAAGATATTACCCCTTACACTGTGAGCTTTTATTTTCCAATTTTCCAACCTTTGATGTGGCACCTCCTCAAGTGCCTTCTGGAAATCTAAGTACAGTACATCTACCAATTCCCCTTTATCCACAGCATATGTTACTTTTTCAAAGAACTCCAATAAATTGGTGAAACATGATTTCCCTCTCACAAAACCATGTTGACTCTGCTTGATTACCTTGAAGTTTTGAATACAAGAGGGTAAGCAGTCATGCTTAAGCTACACAAAGCCTGCTTACATCAGACGTGTAGTATTGTGAGCAGTTCTGGGCACCACTTCTTATGAAGGGTATAGTGACTTTGGAATGAGCGCAGGGGGGATTTACCAAAACAATACTCCAAGGGTTAAGTTATGAGGAGTGATTACACAAACTAGCAATGTATCCTGTGGAATGTAGAAGGTTAAGGAATAATTTAGTCAAAGTTTTCAAGCTATTATGGGAAACATGGTAGATTGGGAGAAGGTATTTCTGCTAGTTGAAAAGTCCAGAACCAGAAGACATTTGTAAAAAATTAAAGGCAGATCTTTTAGGAACGTTGGTACATACAAAGAAAGGTAGAAGTTTGGAACTCAGTTCCACAATCAATTGATGCAGGCCTAGTTAGCAATACCCACATCCTATGAATGTATAAGAAGTTATTTTAAAATCAGGAATTGATAGATTTTTGTTCAGCAAAAGTATTAAGGAGTGTGGGGCAAAGGCAGGCACATGGAGTTGGATCACTGTGCTGCATAATGTCACTATACTATTTAGAAGTTAAAGACTGCTTGAGGTCAAAGGAAGTAGCTTATAAATTTGCCAGAGAAAGTGGTAAGTCTGAGGATTGGAAACAATTTAGATTCCAGCAAAGGATGACCAAGAAACAGATAAAGAAAGAGAAAAGAGGATAGGAATGCCTTGATGTTACTCACTATTTTGAAATCTATAAAAACGTCTTTAAATATGTGAAAAGGAAAAGATTAGCAAAGGCAAATGTGATTGAGACAGAAAAATTTATAACAGAGAATGGGGAAATGGCAGACAAACTACAATTACTTTGTGTCCCTCTTCACGGAAGAAAACACTGAAAATCTCCCAAAAATATGAGGGAACCGAGGGACAAGTGAAAATGAGGAACTGAAAGAAATTAGTATTAACAGGTAACACTCAAAAGATTAATTGGATTTAAGGCTGGAAAAGGTCCTATATGGCTATTTCCGTGCCCGCTGAACACCGCAGGGGCTGGGGTGTATTATTGACCCCTTTAATCACATTTTAATTTGATGTTTTAAGTTTCCTTTCCGCCTTGTCTTTTGTTTCGGGCGGTTCCCCTCCTTTTAGGGAGTTGCCCTATTTGAGTTGTCCCTAAGTTAATTTGATTTCGTTTATTTGGTTGGGCAAAAAGAGTTCCTATATGGCTATTAATTAGTCCATTAAAGTCCTCAATTAGCCCACAGGTAGCAGGATGCCTAGCACCTCCCCAATCAAAAGTAAAATACCTGCAGGATTGGCCAGAACAGGCAGACAATGCATCATCCCACATCCAGGGGGATAGTAAATTTCAGCCAACTGTGTATGTGACATATCTGTACACAGCTAGAATTTCTTTGAAAACACTTCCATTCTGGCAGCAGCTATTGCAAGTACATCAGGAGCCTAATTTTAATTTATACTATGAATGTACGACAGAGCAGCAGCTTTGAGCAAATTTCACACCCTGTATTCACAGGGTTATTTTGCTGAATTGGTAAAATGTAGGCTCTAAACGGTGCTTGCTAATAAGAAATACCTGTTTGAAATGCTGGTTTAGCAAGCAACTTTAGTTGTGATTGCTGTTTAACTTAAATTGAACTGAAGCTTAGCACTCAAGTGCTGATTAGACACAATTGATGTGAACAGTATTTGAGCTTCACTCATGCCCATCCACTAAAGGTATGTTATAGTGTGGGTAGCAAGGCAATGAAACATCATTCTACTACTTTCTCAAAGTCCATTTCTTGCTCTCCCTTTGAGTTTCCAATCCTTTTGTTCTCTATTGTCTAGGTCTTAGCATCTCTTTGCTCAACACCTCACTGACCCTAATTCTGGTTATGTGTCTTCTTACATCACTGTACTCAGTCCCACATTAACCCTTTATGTGCCAGAGCCTTACATTACACCTCTCCCCAAGTCTTTATCCCATGGGTATGGAGTTACAAGTTTACTTCAAGCCTTACATTGTTATTAGTCTTATGCATTAACCTTGTTGCAGTCTTAATACTATTTGAACATTATTGCCATTATGTATTAGCATTATTACAACAATCTCCAAATCCTATCTCCCCCTTCAGTCCTTGAAGTTAGAGGCTCAGGTTATTTGGAAGCCTTATTACCTTTCAACATCTCATTCCCCATTCTGTTGGAAGAGTGATAGGATTTATTGGTTCTGGTTCTTTTTGTTGGCTTGGAGATTGGACTGGCATTTGGGTAGGCTTCATTTTTTTTCTTCCATTGCTTAATGTTGAAGCATGCCTGACCAGTTTGACTGTTATGTAGCTCTATGGTTGCTGTTATTCTTGGTTGCTTTTTGCAGGGTGGACGAACATTGTATTTGTCTTCTTGGTGCCACTTTTTCTTCATTCTCTGTGTGGGCTGCCTCAAAACCTTCTGAGGCTGAGGGAGTGTGTTTCTGTGGTGAGAAGAAGGTTTAGTGGGATGCTCACCTCTGTATTATGTTGTTGATGGTGATTGATTGAGACTAAGTTCCAGCATCTCTTGCGGTTGTGGCTCGCTGGCTGGTTGCAAAGTGTGCACAATGGTGTGCCAACCAGCTGTACCATTGTTGTAGTTGGAAGTAGAGGCATCTCAGACCGTTGATCATTCTCTGGTACCACTTCCTCTCGAGGCATAATGGTAACCTCAACAGTGGTAGGTTTGTCTGACCATTGGAGACATTCTAGAACCTGAAATGATAATGGATATAGCTGCTTTGCAAACCGTGAAGAGAGGAACCGAGCTTGCCAGTTTCGGTGGCTTCTGCATAATGGCGGCATTACACTTCTGGAAGAAAATTTTTTAACGTTAGATTGGCTGTCAGCTAACTTATTCAGCGATTTATCGTTGTGAGTTGCAAGACGTTAAAATTCAACGCATGCTTGCTGTTCAATGAATTGGACGCTTGTGACATTCTTGAGAGGTTGAGCAATTTAATTTTGCTTTCTTTTTGGAACTGAGTTGCCACACAAAATCAGGGATCAGATTTGGTGATGGGTTTTGTTTAAATGGTGCTTCTGATTCTGGTTAGTAAAAGGGGTCCTCGGGACTAGCTGCAGCTTGGAACTTAAAAAGACTTTTGCTCACCCTTGCAGGCTTCAGACTCTGATCTGAAACTGGACTTTCAAGGGAAATCCTAAGGCATTCTGCTACAATACAATCTCCGCATCTTCAGCTTCATTTGGGATCTTCTTTCAAGTCAGAATTTCCAACAAAGGTTTTCTTTTCCTTTGTACTTCAGCATTTAAGTGAGGTTGAAGGTTTTTAATATGAGGTGCCACCACCATGTTGGGATGCTGTTGTTTACAGAACCTATCTGTCAAGAAGTCTTTGTAGTCTTCTGTATGTTAACAGTAAGTCTTTATTAACTGCCTGTAACTATATACATTTTTATTTATTCATAGGATGTGGCTGTCACTGGCTGGGTCAGTATTTGCTCAGTCCTATTTGCCCTTGAAGGGGCAGTTAAGAGTCAACCACATTGCTGTGGATCTGGAATTGCATGTAGGCCAGGCCAGATAAGGATGGCAAATTTCCTTTCTTAAAGGATATTAGTAAACCAGATAGGTTTTTACAACAATCAACAATGGTTTCATGGTCATCATTAGACTTTCAATTCCAGATTTCTATTGAATTCACATTTCACCATCTACAGTGGTGGGATTTGAACCTCAGACCCCAGAGCATTAATCTGGATCACTGGATTACTAGTTCACTGACAGTATCACTACGCTACCTCCTCCCCACATGTATATAGTAAAGGGTACAGTCAAGGATCCATCTCCATGAATCGGTCTTAACACACATTGGGCCCTATTTTACCATTTTGATTCTAAGTGCTGGGTGGACCTGAAACTGGGAATGTTTCAGATTTAACTTTTAGACCCGTTCTGAGGCGCCCCCATACACACTCTGCCTGCAAAAATATCCGCGATTCCAAATCAGGCTGCACAAGCCTGTGGGCGGGGCTTAATGTGCCTGAAATCCTGCAGCTCCGATCGGTGCCTCCAACTGCGCATGCGCAAAAGAAATGGTAGAATGCTGCTCCCCTGCCACATCCCTCCCTGGCCAGATAATGCCTCTCCCTGGCCAGATAATGCCTCTCCCTGGCCCCTACAGACATTGCCCCACCCCCACAACATTACTTACCCCTTTATCCCCCACCCCCTCCGCCAGCCAGACTGGTCACGGGTCCCTTCCCCCCACACTGATCTCAGGCAAAGTGGCAGTGGACTCTTTCTCCCCCCCCCTCCACTGATCTCAGGCAGACTGACAGGGAACCCCCTCCTTTCCCCCTCACCACCCCCCCCCCACTGATCTCAGGCAGAGTGGCAGCGGACCCCCCTTCTCCCCCCCCTCCCCACCAATCTCAAGCAGAGAGCCATTGGACACTCAGCATTTACGTCCTCACTAACTGGAGTGCCCGAATTGGACTTTTGTGGAGCATGTCTGTTTTGCGCCGAATCTGGATGGATGAACGCGGTAGTAAAGGGGGAAGTGCTGGTAAGGTTGGGCATGCAGCCCATTAAGTCATTTTAAATGCATGCCATTTTCTGGCCTTGGTAAAGGGGGAACCGGCACAGAGGTGGATGCGGATCGTGCTACTTGTCTCATGCCTGACTTTACCCTTTTTTCGTGGCCGAAAACTGGCGCAAGACGATGGTAAAATACCAGACTCTAGTTCTGGTATATGTCTTCTTACATCACTGTGTGGGCTCTCCCATTTTTCAGTCCCATATTAACCCTGTATGTGGTAGACTTTTGTACGGCGTCGCTGACCCCACCAGCCCACTTCACCAACTCCCTCCAGCCCTCCTGATCACCAACCTACAGACTTAAGTTCTGATCTGCCACCACTCGATCAACATCCAGTGCTCCTTTCCTTGTACTGGAGACTCCAAGGGACCTTGATATGACCTCCTGCCACTGGTATTTTCTCTTGTTCACCAGCCATGTTGTCCATTTGGCTGGCTGGTGGGCAGGAGAAGTCCCTACAGTATATTAATGAGGATCTTGTGGTAAGATTGGCGGGATGTCTATATCTTCAGTAAAAGGGGTCCTCAGGACTAGCTGCAGCTTGGAACTTAAAAAGACTTTGGCTCACCCTTCAGACTCTGAGCTGAAACTGGACTTCCAAGGGATTCTGCTACAATACAATCTCGGGATCTTCTTTCAAGTCAGAATTTCCAACAGAGGTTTTCTTTTCCTTCGTACTTCAGCATTTAAGTGAGGTTGAAGGTTTTTAATATGAGGGGCCACCACTATGTTGGGATGCTGGAATCTTCAGTAAATTTTGGCCCTCGTCCCCTTTCAGAGCTCCCTACTAAGATTGAAGCCTTATTCTTTACTTTCTCTCCCTGCAGAGATCCTAGGTGATGGGGAAAAGGCAACTACTAGCTGGGGCATGGCAGGAGAAGAGGTGTATGAAGAATTGACTCCTCGGAGTGTTGACCAATTCCCTTTTGGCCCTCGAGGGTTGGAGAAGAGAGGCATTGGAGCAACAAACTAGCTCAGGTGGCAGGTAATGGTGACAGGGGCATCTCATGATCCAGCATAAACCGGGCATACACGCAGGAGAGGCACAAGCTACCTGCTCTGATATCATAGCTGTCACAGGCAGTCAAAACCAGTGAGTTACTGCCATCCCCACAACATTATTAATATTGGCCTTCAGAAAGTCTTTTTTTGGACAAAGAATGAATCATGCCAGACATTTGCCAGCAAAGCCACTGATATTGGACTTGGACTCACTGGACTCCACTTGATTGGAGTACTTGCTCTTGCGCTGGACATTTTCTGGCTCATTCTGTCCTGCACTGACTGGCCTGTGCTGTGCTGCGGTCATATTATCGGCTGATTTCTCCATCTCGTTGCTCATCGGCCAGTTTCATGTTTGCTTGCCTCAAGACATGCAGAATGCAATATTGACTGTCTCTACCGACACGCTGACAGCAGGTAGGCTTGGTTTTCAATTGATCAATTACAGGTTTGTTTTCATAAGTTAAAAAGCAATTAAGCAATGATTTGTCATTTGTGTATTTTTGAATTTTTGCAGCTTGCATTGTGGATTTGAATTCATCAATTACCAGCTCGTTTTCATCGGTTATAAAGCACTGGAGCAGTGATGTGTGTAATTGCACTCTTTTGGGTTCCTGTGGCTTGCTTTATGGGTTTGAATGAATCAGTTCCAGGCTTTTTTCATAAATTTAAAAAGTTTTGAAGCAGTGCTGTGTGTATTTTTCTGTATTTTTGTGGCTTGCATTGTGTGAGCTGAGGGTGGGCATGGTCAGGAGAGCAATGATGTCATTTGGGGTTGGGGATTTATGACATGTGGGGTGAGGCTTGACATCATTGGTGGGTTGGTCTTAACATCACCAGAGAGTTGGAGTGCCATGTCACCAGAGCGGAATCGAGTTATATATCTCGCTCCCACATCTGGCAAATAAAATTACTTTCTTCTTATCCTCCCCCTCTATTCCATTAGCTCTGAAAAAATACTCCACAACTGTTCCACATACTGTACCCAGTTCTCAGTGGTCATGCCGAAGGCTTCTAGCTTCCCAAAGAGAGGCATGCCTGCTCCCTCTCTTTCAGGCTTCGATCAATTTGATTCACTCTGCTGTTTTGCAATGATATTCTCTCGAATTCCTTACTGCAAATGAAGTCACTCTGATTTACCTCATCGTCGATATAGTAATTGCCAGGATTGATGACCACCAGTTAGTATAAAAACCATATGGTTTATTTAGAAGCAGATAAATATACAGAGTACTTTCACGATGTGAACACTTCCAGCTCTAGAATCTACTCTGGCTGCAAAAGTCTACTCTCTGCACCAAGATCCCCATGCTCGTTGTCCATTGGACGATTAAGTCACATGACTCTCCCAATATATGCCCCTTAAAAGACTAGCTATTACAGGTCTGAACTTCTTACCTTCAGAGAATGAATCTCTTTGATAGGGTTTTGTATGAGGACTTGGTTGGAATGTCCAGGAGCTCATAATGTAGCTATCTGTGGTTTATCCATGTGCTTTCACAGGGGAAGTGGTGGATACACTGAGACTGCCTCCTGCTGCAGCGGTCTGTGGATGTCAGTGGGCCACATCAGCTTATTTAAGCATCTCTGTACTGCTTGTTTCCAAGATCTTGCTATTGTATTGAGTGGGAAAATGTAATTTACTGTTTCTTTTGGGGAGTAGCAACCTGAGCTTGCGATAGCTAGTTGTCAGAAGGTAGGGCTGTTCAGTGTCAAAACAGTGAATAGAAATAGAGAAGAAAAAGGAGAAAGACACAGGGTAGAGAAGAGAAACAGACAGGAACAATTGGAAGCAGGATAAAACCGTGGGTGGGTGATGCGCAATTGATTCACACGGGAGGCTAGGACGTACCCAGGAATAAAGGCTTTGATTCACAACAAGATTGGAGCACACTACTTAACAATATTATCCCAGACTAAGGGCTACTAGGAAGTAGCAGTGACCTTTATACTCCTGTAAGAAGGCGGAGCCGAACGGAGTGTACCACATAAACAATAATAACAGGTGGAACACCCAAACACTAACCCCAACAGTAACAAGAGTAACAACATATGTACAAGTACCCATAGTGGTAACCATCTATGGTTCACCACAGTGGGCAAAGGAGAAAGAGGAGACAGAGTAAGAGAGAAGGAAGAAAAGGTTGGGGCAGATGTACAGAAAAATATTGGAACAGACATAAAGGAAAAAAGATGAAATGAGTGAGCGGGACAGTGAATGAGACAAAAATTAGCAAGTTATACAGGGAAAAGGAGAATGCTTAGAGGAAATTATGTGGGATATGAGTGGGAGAAAAATAAACATGAAGAATAACCGGAAAGATGTAAACAATGAGGAATAATTTCAGTTAATTAACTGTACAACTGTTCAAAGCCATTAAGTGATGTATTTGTAAATTGAAGTAATATATTTAAATACATGTGTTGTTGGGAAAGTAAATATGAGCATTTTCTCATTTCTGTTACTGGGGAGATCTGGTTTCAAGTGCACTTCAAAAAACAAAATTGCCATGTGTGAGGGAAACAAAAGTGTCAAGGTGATATACAGCTGCTCTTTTCCAGCATAATCACTTTGGAGCACTTCATAAGATCTTTGAAAGATGTCAATGCGAGCATGTATCAGGCAGAATAGATCGAGCTGTCAAGTCCTTCACGTTTGATCAAATAAGGGTGTTGAAAAGGTTACATGTAATAAAATAGGAGAACAAGGTTGCACACTCATCCCTTGACTAGCAACACCACGCACAGATATGTACTTGATTTGCACATATCACAGCAAAAGCATATTTGTTATTTGTGTCGTTAACTGCTGATGACTTTAAAATAGATTTCTTTTAATTTAAAAAATGTTTTTAAAAATCTGCATGTTAGCACATCTGGACCTGAGAAGAACACTTCATAGTTCTGTAGGTCATGTTTATAAAAAAAGACTTTCATAGGTTAGTCATGAACCACTGCAATAGATACCAACTACCTAAGGGGCCTCACTTATTCTTTGTGATTAAGTGATGTGTGGCACCGATTTGATCATCTGATCCTGGGGACGGGAGTGTCCCAGCTGCAGGGTGGGAGTGACGAAATGAAGCTGAGCCTCACTAACTGTAAATCTGCCACTGCTGACACTTCCATTTCTTTGATTTTGATTTGATTTATTATTGTCACGTGTTAGCATACAATGAAAAATATTGTTTCTTGCGCGCCATACAAAGCATACTGTTCATAGGAGAGGAAACAAGAGAGTGCAGAATGTAGTGTTATAGTCATAACTAAGGTGTAGAGAAAGATCAACTTATTGCAAGGTAGTTCCATTCAAAATCTGATGGCAGCAAGGAAGAAGCTGTTCTTGAGTTGGGTGGTACATGACCTCAGACATTTATATCATTTTCCCGATGGAAGAAGGTGGAACAGAGAATGTCCAGGGTGCATGGGGTCCTTAATTATGCTGGCTGCTCTTACGAGTCCATGGGAAGTGTAGACAGAGTCAATGGATGGGAGGCTGGTTTGCGTGATGGATTGGGCTACATTCATGACCCTTTTGTAGTTTCTTGTGGTCTTGGACAGAGCAGGAGCCATACCAAGCTGTGATACAACCAAAAAGAATGCTGTCTATGGTGCATCTGTAAAAGTTGGTGAGAGTCGTAGATGACATGCCAAATTTCCTTAGTCTTCTGAGAAAGTAGAGGCGCTGGTGGGCTTTCTTAACTACAGCGTTGGCATGGGGGGACCAGGATACGTTGTTGGTGATCTGGATACCTCAAAATCTGAAGTCTTCGACCATTTCTACTTCGTCCCTGTTGATGTAGACAGGGCATGTTCTCCATTATGTTTCCTGAAGTCGATGACAATCTCCTTCATTTTGTTGACGTTGAGGGAGAGATTATTGTCATCGCACCAGTTCACCAGATTCTCTATCTCATTCCTGTACTCTTTCTTATGGGAAATGCTAATTAACAGAAACTCTAATCCTCATCAATAATTCACCCTCAACAACTAAACGCAAATATGATGATCTGTTTAATAAAGAAACAAAAAATAGTTGAGTTGGATAAATGTTCATCTCCATCCAGCCCCCTCAGTGCATCAAATTCAATGACTGTGAAATTAGAGGAGATGGCCACCCAAATTTTCGACGATGTTCTCCTGGTGAATAAAGCACTGCACCAGGAGTACTGAAGACAAAACAATTTACTACAGTGATGTTCTTCAGTAAAGTGGTTAAATCATGTATACTAGGGTAGTTTGATAATCATTGATGCCTGATGTGTGCTGAGTTAATTGATTCCAACCATGTCAAGAGGAAGGACACCTGTTGACTTCAGCCCTCTTGAACTAAAGAGAGGAATTCAGTGCTTCCTCTATAATGGCTCAAATTTTCCTGTCAAAGTGACTGTGAGGTTAATTGCACTCATGAGCATTTATGTCCAAATAGTCCAGTAAATTCAGGAGAGAGGCAGATTTAACTCCACGTTATTTGGTATCTTGCTGTCTAACTCCCCATTGAATTGCACTGAATGGTGAATGTTGCTGTATTTCGCATCAGTTCATTCAGTTGGCTGGACAGCTGGTTTGTGATGCAGAGCGGCACCAACAGCACGGGTTCAATTCTTTACCAGTTGACGTTCTTCAAGAAGGCCCCACCTATTCAAGCTTGCCCTTGCCTGAGGTGTGGTGATCCTCAGGTTAAATCACCACCAGTCAGCTTTTCCCCTCAAAAGGGGAGAGCAGGCTATGGTTATCTGGGACTATGGCGACCTTACCTGTGCAGTAGATACGAACTAACTAAAGTTCAATTTTGTCTGTTTCAATTTAAATACATTTAAGTGTAAATACTGACAGTCTTTCTATAGTAAAAATGACTTGTTACAACGAGAGTTTTTCAGGTTTTATTGTTGGGGATTATGTAAAATGTAAAATTTAGTGTTTCTTCACTTTCCCTATCTACCTCTTTTGCCCTCTTATTTAATGCGGCCTTTATTTCGCCCTCTTTGGTTTTCTGTCTATCCCTGGCTTGACATCAAATTCATCCAATCCAACTTTTGTTTCAGTTGTTGCACTTTTAAGTTCAAAATCCCTCAATCTGATGAGATAAGGAGCTGTTCTGTTCACTCAGATCACAGAGGCCCCTTTTCCATCAGTACAACTTTATCAGCTTGCATTTTCACCGACTTGCCACACAAACAAGGGCAAGTTTAAGTAATGGAAGATGCCATTAGATGCCCTGCCGCAGCAAATATGGCCCATGGCCATGATAATATATCTGTCCTCCTGCTGAAAATGACACTTTTATTAGACCCGGGAGAGATTTACAACTCTCCTGTTCTTGATCTAAGTGAGATTGCAGGATTAGTACCACATCATGCTGAGATGCAGGATAGGTATCTGTTTTGGTCAGATAGGTGCCCGGGCTTATTTTGAGTGGAACTGTTAAACAATAGAGAGAGACAGTTCTTATCCACTTTATCTGTGTTGATATAAAGCTGATCCCAGAGGTCAAGGAGTAGTTTCCGAGCCAACCACACTCAATTATGCATTTTTATGTTCGGATTAAGACATTTCTGACAAGTACCTGAACAATTTACTATTGCAGTGATGAATATAACATTTCTGGTTATGGAACAGGGTCTGCTGATTGAAAACAGATTGCATTTAGAAAATGAATACCCATGAATAATGTCTGCAAGGAAAGGTCAAAAATAACAATAACAGCTGGATTCTTGGCACAAAGCCACAGCTTGTAACGCAAGGTGGAGAGGATTAGCAAGAGGGAACTTTAAGCTTCAGCACCTCACAAATAATACTGCAGATATGTAGAAACTAACTGTGTTTATTTTATTTGAACAGCAAAAAATTCAGTCAGTTTTTTTTTGCAATTGAAAAAAGCACGATTCCCAACCCCACCCCTCCTGACTTTGAACTGATCCCATTGCAGCTACAGGAAATGACATTTTGTTACATGCTGTGGGTAGGCATTCTTAATATCATGACCACAGCGTGCAACAGAGTTCCACCCCCAGAGTAGCATAGCACTACGAAGGAGCTGAGACTGATAAAGTATAATTCCTCTATGAACCAGGATAGGAGAGAGCGAGAAGAATGGCAGTATGAATTGGGAGGGATGAAAACTTTCTGTACACTTCCATGGAATACCTTGGGTGTTTTTCTGTCCTATAGGAGCAACCCCACAGATAGGAGCAACCCCACACTGACAAAAAAAAACACAAATCTTAAAATCCCTGGTGGTGAAATGTTTCCATTACCTGAGTGGGCAGCTAAGGAATTTGTGGGATGGCCCAGTTATACACATCGCTGCATCTTCTTCTTGTTCTGACAGATATCGGCAGAAACCTTCATGTGGATGTCACTGGAAGATGTGTGATTGGCAAAGTAATTCTATTGACCATAATTCCAGATGGTTGTGTCTTTGAAGACCCCAATGTCTGGATGATTTTGTGCAACGGGGTCAGGTCCTAACACACATGTTTGAAATGCTGACGAGTGATCAAGTCTCATGACAAAGCAGCAAAATCAATAATTTTGGAAAATATTTTGAGCCTTTTTATCTGACTCAGTAACCCCATTTGCATTTCATCAAAATGCTGCCAACAATATTTGTTTCTCCCTCCTCGGACATGTATAGATTTTCGTAGAATCCCTATGGTGCAGAAGTAGCTGTTCAGCTCATCGAGTCTGCACTGACAACAATTCCACCCAGGCCCTATGTATTTTGATGCCACAATAGTACAAAAGCTATGCTGGGTGCCTATCAACAGTGTAAATTATTCTGAGCCCAGGATTTTGGATGGGATCAAGGCTACACCCATGAGGCAGGCAGAAGTTCCATGCTGCCCTAACCACCATCAGGAGGAGGCTGCTTTTGGAATAAAGAAGCACCAGTCAAGAAACTTCTCGGCCAGAATGTTACCACCATTTCGCGCTGGTGGGATTTTTCCATCCCGCTGCAGTGAACAGAGATTTGGTTGGGCGCCAAATTCTCCAACCTCGCTGCAGTGGGAACATGGCGTGAATGGCCAGTAAGATCACGCCCTTCATTTGACTATATTTTGCTCTAATAGAATTTGAAGGGTTATTGAGATCTTGGGCCATGGGGGTATTGAAGCCTCCAGCAATTAAGTATAAAGAATGGATTATAAATATCACCTGAATGTTTCAATTGTGAAAATGTACATCGGAAGATAGCAGCACAATGGAGTGTCAAACCCTCCAGATGGAAATCTAATCTTGATAAATCTTTCTGGCACACATTTAAATACACATGTTTAAATATTGAGCTGAATTATCCCAAAAAATGACTAACTGTCATCCTCAGCAGGACATGCAGTCAGACTTCCCTCGGGGCCGGGCGGGGGGGTGGGGGTACGGGGGGGGGGAGGTCGGCATGATCCAGATTGCAATTCATAGTCATTTGTTTGGAGCTTGGGGGGATTCCTGCCGGCAAAGAGAGTTGAAGGACCAAAAGACACTGGCAAGATTAGCTCCTCCAGGTCAGAGCCCCTAAAAAGAGTGTCCAATCTCAAAGTTAGGCTGAAGGTCCCCAACACCCCATCTACATCACAACCCCCTGGAGACATGGGAAATACCCCCAACCCTTGTCCCCAGAGGGGACAACTTCTTCCCCCATCACTAGATGTCTGGGTTAACCCCCCCCCCCACGCAGGCATGAGGGTGACCAACCCCACCCCCTCACCACATGTGAATGATACCCCACTACGGGGTTGCCAAAGGTCCCTCCCCCTTCAGGGCCCTGCCCCTTGACAGAGTCCCCCCTAACACCGCCAACCTGGCAGTCAGGTTGGCACTGCCAGGTCGATGCTGTCAACGTGCCAGGGGCAATGATGGCAGTGGACAGCCCTGACCACCTGAGGACCTCCAGGCCACCCAACATGGCCATCATGCCTGGTCTCCATTTGTGGAGGCCAGTAATGATTTACACCGGGATTTCCAATCCGGGAGCTGTGTGAATCCAGATTTAAATTGACCCTGCATATGCAGCAGGCCCAATGTGCCCTAAATATTGTTTTTGTTTTAAGGGGCCAGTAGGGAGATATTTGGGCTGCCACCCAGATTAAAAAGAATATTGCAGCAGACAACAATGATTTGGAAACATAGGCTGGGTTATACTGTGGGATAATCCCTTACATAACAAAGCATTGCTTCAGGATATCAATGCTGTACTCGATAATAGATCTGGAGGAGGTTTAAGCTTCATCAGATTCGTGCTGCACTGGTGTGCGGAGAAACTGCAGAAGGTTTAGAAACCAAGGCGGTGCAAGGTATCTTTGATCTTTTAGGTTCTAGCGCTTGACAAGCTGAATAAGAACAATGAATGGTGGACTGCTCTAAAATGGGAGCGAGCAGTTAACTGCAGCATCTGATATAAGTGATCACAGGTAATTGATACAGTAGAAGACTTTGCGATTTATTTATGAGACATAGTTCTTGTATTTATATATTCTCCCTGCCCGCTGTGCTGCTTTTGTCGTGCAACAGGCCGAGAGATCCGAGCGGGGGCCGTTTCACGGGCTCCCCACTGGGTGCCATGGCCCTCACGTGTCTCCGGCAGCCGGGTCTCCAGCACCATCAGGTCCGTGCTAGAAATCGGCACGGAGCTGCATAATTGATGCAAATATTCATTTGTAAACAATTTTAATATCATTAGTGGACTCGGGTCTTAAATCTTAAATCTCCAGGCCGGCTGCCCTCCGCACCTCTCACGCCCCCACCCCACCCGGAGTGGTTCACTCCAGTGGGGTTTAGCGGCCCAAGCCTGCTGGAGTGAAAGGGGGGAAATCGAGGCCCCCCCCCCCCCCCAGAGGGTCAGGCACTGGGGGCTGCCCCTTGGGCATTGCCATCTTGGCAGTGCCAGCCTGGCCCCCCGGAACTGCCCAAGGGACAAAGTGCCAATACCCAGGGAGCACCTTGACACTGCCCACCGGGAATTGGGCAGTGCCAAGGGGGTGGGGCCTAATTGGGGTGGGGTCTCTGGGGGGGGCAGGAAATCAGTGGATGTGGGGGATCCAGCTGCAACACTGCATTTGGGCAGAGTGACGGAGGGAGGGACGGAGGCCACTGATCAGGGATGGCCATTGGTAGGGGGGTGGGGGGATAGTCTGCTGGGGTGGGGGTCACCAGGGCTGGGGGGGGGGGGGGGGTGGAGTTGGGGCTGCCAGTGGGGTGGGGAAGTGGAAAATCAGGAGACTGTGGGGAATTCCGGGCTGCGGGGGGGGAGGGGGAGGAGACACATCAAGGCGTGGGGGGGGGGGGTGCGTTTCAAGGCTGGCCTGGGTGTGTTTGGGGGGGGGCAGCAATCAGACCATGGGGGGGGGGGGGGCCTGCGCAGCGAGGTTGTGGTGCTGACCAGCGATCGGGTGGCCAGTAGTGTGGGGCCATTGTGCATGTGCTGACCTTGGCACTGACAGATCGACTCATGCGCAGTAGCCTACTCAGCGCTCTGCTACTGGCGTCTTCAGAGGGAATAGACTCTGCCCACTGATTTTCAGCGTGATTCGCGCTAGTGCACTCTACAGTGCAGAGTCCAGGGGATTCCTTTTGAAACTCCTGATGAAAATACGAGCAAGATTTACTCCAGTTTTTATGTGAATTCAACATTTAGAAATATTTTGGGAGAATCGCCCCCGTTGTCTTTCGTTTCCTCAGGAGGTCACCAAGTGCTCTGCAGTTAATGAGTTGCGTTTGAAGTGTAGTATATCTTCAAAAATAAATGCTGATCTTATTTATCCACCTGGACTGGCAAGTAGGACCTTAATTTTTAATGTCTTACCTGAAAGCACCAATTTAGCAGAGCAGGTTCTGAGGTTCCTAAGCCAATCACTGGCAATTTGTACTGACATGGGAAAGGGGGAAAGTCGCAGACCCACATTCAGCTCTCTCTATGTTGCCGACTCCATTGTGGAAGTGAACATTTCAGACTCCCTGAAATTTTCAAGGAGTTAAGTTGACTTTTGAAAGCTATTTGGTGCACACCAGCTCAGATGTCATGACCAAGGGAGAATTCTGGTTTGGAGTCGATCACCATATGACAGGTAACTTCAAAAGGTATTGCCAACTACACGTTGAATAATGAGATACTATATTGTGAGTTAAATATTTTTTAATACAGTGACTGATGCTAGGAAAATGTGGTGACCATTACATTGAAAAGCACTGTGAAAGTGGAAAAGTCTAATGTTGATGCAGTTTGTGCTCTGTTTAGGTGTTTAATCAATTTGAATTTCCAGGTTCTGGCTTTGATTAGATTCCATTTCTTATGTTTTTCAGTTTTAGAATTTGCCATCTTGCCAGAGTACAACACAGTTTTCCAATTTTCCTTCTTGTTTTTTATTACGTCTGAATTGTAGATCACATACTGATCGGTGGTGGCTGTGCTCTCAATTATGAGAGGCAATTACTTTCTCCTTCTCCCCAAATTTAAGATCAACCCTTCTCTCTCTTTCCTTTGAAAATCAGACAATTTGTCAGCACCTGGTGTCTCCAACCCTTAACTCAAACTGCCAGCAGTGAATAATATGAATAGAATTCTCATCAGTTGCCATCACTGCAAGGAGTTGTTCGTCCAGTGTCAATAACTCTCACTGTCCACATGTACCTGATACAAGCTACCAGTTTACTTGCAGTAAGCCTGAATGATTCTATCACTGGTCGTATGGGGCATTTCTGCAGAAATACATACAAAACTTAAACTATGTTGAGCTTTTAAACCTTGAGCCTTAGACATGGGACAGTAAATGGAAACTGGCTGCTTTTAGCCTTCAGGTGAAGTCAGAAGTATGGTCTTGGGACATTACAGATCAGTTAGTTTGACATCGATAGTCAGAGAAATATTGGAATCTGTTATAAAGGAGACGTTTAAGAAGCATAGCAGGTGTTAGTGCAATAAATCAAAGGCAACACTAAATTATGAAAGACAGTTATATCCCTGACAGATTTATTGGACTGAAGAGGGATGAAGAGAAAATGACTAATATATATCTTGATTTTCAGAAAGCAGATAATAACAGCTTTCAAGAAAGACACCTAGATAAAGTGAAAGCTTATAAGATCAGGGAGCACATTTTAAATGGTGAGAGCAGATATCATTGACTAACTGGACAAAGGTGAATAGAAAACTCCTAAGGAGTCAGTAGATTGTGTTTTTTAAAGACCCTGAGGCACACTATGTAAGCAACATTAAAAAAGATTAACAGAGAGAGACAGAGCCAAGACAATTTAACAGAGAGAAATCCTGGTGAGAGCATTGCTCAAAGTAAGACATTCAGTTTTGGTTATTGCACTTGTGAAAACATGAGGGTATTGGAATGAACATAAAGAAGAATAACTGTGATTGTTTCCAGATTCAACTTAGGTGAACTAGGAGGGCAAGCTTAGGAAGTTGAAGTAATTATTGAAACGAGAATAGTGAAAAGTGGACATAGTTTAATTCTTTATAGTTGTGATGGGAGCTGATATGATGATTTTTCTATGCTAGTCTAAGAAAAGAAAAAAAAAATCCCAAAGTCAGAAATTTGTGGCAATCATAGAATCCTACAGTGCAGAAAGAGGCCATTCGGCCCATTGAGTCTGCACCAACCACAATCCCACCTCGGCCCGATCCACGTATCCATTCACTAACCCCTCTAACCTATGCATCCCAGGACACTAAGGGGCAATTTAGAATGGCCAATCAACCTCGCCTGCACATCTTTGGACTGTGGGAGGAAACCGGAGCACCCGGAGGAAACCCACGCAGACACAGGGAGAATGTGCAAACTCCACACAGACAGTGACCCAAGCCGGGATTCGAACCCAGGTCCCTGGAGCTGTGAAGCAGCAGTGCTAACCACTGTACTCCCGTGCCGTCCATACCTGACAAAGCTCCTGGATTAATACATACTGCCTTTATTGCTCAATGTTGCAACATATTTCTGGCTTGGCTGCTAAATAAAGTTTTATACAAAAGGATGGCTACATTCCACAGGAGCAGGCTGAGGGTAAGGGAGCTGTTTGTGCATTTTATTTATTTATTTTATTTATTTTTCAGTTAAATTAGTGAAAAAAGTCTGAGGTTTTTTTTCAAAACAGGAAGTAGGCCCAGCAGCAGCCTGGGAAGGTTTTGGAGGGTTTAAAAGTAGGCCGCACCTTTGAGCGGGCAGCGTTGTTAGTGGGCAGCAGAGTGAGCAGGGGACAGAGTGAGAGCTGAAGGGCTTTGGCTCAAAACAGGCTTCGGCGAGAACAGGCAGAGGCGAGAGTAGGTTTTTTCTTTCCCAGAAAGTTTATTCTTGTTTTTCCCCAGAGTAAAAAAAAAATGCCAGGCAGGATGTTGGAATGCTCCTCTTGCAGGATGTGGGAGATCAGGGAGACCTCCGGTATCCCTGACGACAGCACCTGCAAAAGATGCATTCAGCTGCAGCTGCTAGCAAAGCGTGTTAGGGAACTGGAGAAGGAGCTTGATGACCTCCATCTAATTCGGGAGAATGAGAAGTTTATAGACAGTAGCTTTAGGGAGATAGTTACACCTAAGCAGCAGAGCACAGGAAATTGGGTTACTGTAAGGAGAGGAAATGGCAGTGTGAAAGGACAGGCAGAGCAGGGTTCCCCTGTGGCCATACCCCTCCACAACAGGTATACTGAATTGGATACTGTTGTGGGAGATGCTTTACCTGGGACAAGCTGCCACACCCAGAACTCTGATACTGAGTCTAGTTTTACAGCGCAAAAGGGTGGGATGAAGAAGAGGAGAGCAGTAGTGATAGGGGACTCAATGGTCAGAGGTACAGACCGGAGGTTCTGTGGTCGGGACAGAGACTCCCGCATGGTTTGTTGCCTCCCAGGTGCCAAGGTCAGCGATGTCTCTGATCGCGTGCACAGCATTCTAAAGTGGGAAGGTGATCAGCCAGATGTCGTGGTACACATTGGTACCAATGACGTGGGAAGGAAGAGTGAGGAGGTTCTAAAGAGTGAGTACAAAGAGCTTGGAAGGAAGTTAAAAAGCAGGACCCCGAGGGTAGTAATCTCAGGATTGCTACCTGAGCCACATGCCAGTGAGGGCAGGAGTAGGATGCTTGGGCGGATGAACACGCGGCTGAGGAACTGGTGTAGGGGGCAGGGTTTCCAATTCTTGGATCATTGGGACCTCTTCT
This sequence comes from Mustelus asterias, assembly GCF_964213995.1. Lineage (NCBI taxonomy): Eukaryota > Metazoa > Chordata > Chondrichthyes > Carcharhiniformes > Triakidae > Mustelus > Mustelus asterias. The sequence goes on along the minus strand of NC_135802.1, from coordinate 98,956,771 downwards.
GGGGCAGGTGGGACCTGTACAAGAGAGACGGGTTACACCTAAACTACAAGGGGACCAATATACTTGCAGGAAGATTTGCTAGTGTTATTGGGGGGCGTTTAAACTAGATTTGCAGGGGGGTGGGAACCAGAGTGCCAGAGCAGATAGTGGAGCAGGGGTAAAAAGACAGGTTAGTTCAAGCAAAATCACAAATGGAAGGGTAGAGTGTGGTGGAAATAATTTTTTGAGGTGTGTCTATTTCAATGCCAGGAGTATTGTGGGGAAGGCAGATGAGCTGAAGGCGTGGATAGACACATGGAAATATGACATTATAGCCATTAGTGAAACTTGGCTACAGGAGGGGCAGGACTGGCAGCTCAATGTTCCAGGGTTCCAATGTTTCAGGCGGGATAGAGGCAGAGGGATAAAAGGTGGGGGGGTGGCATTGTTGGTCAGGGAAAATGTTACAGCGGTACTCAGGCAGGATAGATTAGGGAGCTTGTCTACAGAGGCCCTATGGGTGGAGCTGAGAAACAAGAAAGGTATGACCACATTAATGGGGTTGTATTATAGACCACCCAATAGCCAGCGAGAATTGGAGGAGCAAATCAGCGGAGAGATAGCTGACAACTGCAAGAAACACAAAGTTGTGATAGTAGGGGATTTTAATTTTCCACATATAGATTGGGACTCGCATACTGTTAAAGGTTTAGATGGGGTAGAGTTTGTAAAATGTGTTCAGGAGAATTTTCTACATCAGTATATAGAGGTGCCAACTAGAGAGGATGCGATATTGGATCTCCTATTGGGAAATGAGTTAGGGCAGGTGATGGATGTGAGTGTGAGGGAACACTTTGGATCCAGTGATCATAATGCCATTAGTTTCAACCTGATCGTGGATAAGGATAGATCTGGTCCTCGGGTTGAAGTTCTGAACTGGAAAAAGGCCAAATTTGATGAAATGAGAAGGGATCTGGGAAATGTGGATTGGCACAGGCTGTTCTCTGGTAAGGATGTAAATGGAAAGTGGGAGGCCTTCAAATGAGAAATTTTGAGAGTGCAGAGTTTGTATGTTCCTGTCAGGATTAAAGGCAAAGTAAATCGGAATAAGGAACCTTGGTTCTCGAGGGAGATTGTAACACTGATTAAGAGGAAGAGAGAGTTGTATGAAATGTACAGGCAGCAAGGAACAGATCAGATGCTCGAGGAGTATAAAAAGTGCAAGAAGCTACTTAAGAGGGAAATCAGGAGGGCTAAAAGAAGACATGAGGTTGCTTTGGCAGACAGAGTGAAGGAAAATCCAAAGAGCTTCTATAGGTATGTTAGGAGCAAAAGGATAGTGAGGGATAAAATTGGTCCTCTTGAAGACCAGAGTGGTAGACTGTGTATGGAACCAAAAGAGATGGGGGAGATACTAAATGGGTTTTTTGCATCCATATTTACTGAGGAAACGGGCATGGAGTCTACGGAAATAGGGCAAACAGGTAGGGAGGTCATGGAACCTTTACAGATTAAAGGGGAGGAGGTGCTCGCTGTCTGGAGGCAAATCAGAGTGGATAAATCCCCAGGACCGGACAGGGTATTCCCACGGACCTTGAGGGAAGCTAGTGTTGAACTTGCAGGGGCCCTGGCAGACATATTTAAAATGTCAGTCTTCACGGGGGAGGTGCCGGATGATTGGAGGGTGGCTCATGTTGTTCCGTTGTTTAAAAAAGGTTCCAAAAGAAATCCGGGAAATTATCGGCCAGTAAGTTTGACGTCGGTGGTGGGCAAGTTATTGGAAGGTGTGATAAGGGATAGGATCTACAAATATTTGGATAGACAGGGACTTATTAGGGAGAGTCAACATGGCTTTGTGCGTGGTAGGTCATGTTTGACCAATCTATTAGAGTTTTTCGAGGAGGTTACCAGGAAAGTGGATGAAGGGAAGGTGGTGGATGTTGTCTACCTGGATTTCAGCAAGGCCTTTGACAAGGTCCCTCATGGGAGGTTAGTTAGGAAGGTTCAGTCGCTAGGTATACATGGGGAGGTAGTAAATTGGATTAGACACTGGCTCAATGGAAGAAGCCAGAGAGTGGTTGTGGAGGATTGCTTCTCTGAGTGGAGGCCTGTGACTTGTGGTGTGCCGCAGGGATCGGTGTTGGGTCCATTGTTGTTTGTCATCTATATCAATGATCTGGATGATAATGTGGTAAATTGGATCAGCAAGTTTGCTGATGATACAAAGATTGGAGGTGTAGTGGACAGTGAGGAAGGTTTTCAAAGCTTGCAGAGGGAATTGGACCAACTAGAAAAATGGGCTGAAAAATGGCAAATGGAATTTAACGCAGACAAGTGTGAGATATTGCATTTTGGAAGGACAAACCAAAGAAGAACGTACAGGGTAAATGGTAGGACTCTGAAGAATGCAGTTGAACAGAGGGATCTGGGAATACAGGTACAAAATTCCCTAAAAGTGACGTCACAGGTGGATAGGGTCGTAAAGAGTGCCTTTGGTACATTGGCCTTTATAAATCGGAGTATCGAGTATAAAAGTTGGAGTGTTATGGTAAGGTTATATAAGGCATTGGTGAGGCCGAATTTGGAGTATTGTGTACAGTTTTGGTCACCTAGTTACAGGAAGGATGTAAATAAGGTTGAAAGAGTGCAGAGAAGGTTCACAAGGATGTTGCCGGGACTTGAGAAGCTGAGTTATAGAGAGAGATTGAATAGGTTGGGACTTTATTCCCTGGAGCGTAGAAGATTGAGGGGAGATTTGATAGAGGTGTATAAGATTTTGATGGGTATAGATAGAGTGAATGCGAGCAGGCTTTTTCCTCTGAGGCTCGGGGAGAAAAAAACCAGAGGGCATGGGTTAAGGGTGAAAGGAGAAAAGTTTAAAGGGAATATTAGGGGGGGCTTCTTCACGCAGAAAGTGGTGGGAGTGTGGAATGAGCTGCCAGATTAAGTGGTAAATGCGGGGTCACTTTTAACATTTAAGAAAAACTTGGACGGGTTCATGGATGAGAGGGGTGTGGAGGGATTTGGTCCAAGTGCAGGTCAGTGGGACTAGGCAAAAAATGGTTCGGCACAGACAAGAAGGGCCAAAAGGCCTGTTTCTGAGCTGTAATTTTCTATGGTTCTATGGTTCTATGGTACACTTACACAGCTTGCAACCTGTTGGCAAAGGGAAAATAATTATTTTAGGAATGTATTTGGAGAAATGTCATAAATATGCTAATTATCCAAAGTTTCTATTCATATTCTGCCATAGCTTTGGCCGGAAGTTAGGAACCCTCTTTCCCGACTCTTGAAATTTTATACTGTATATTCAATTCCCTATGAAATTATGCACAGAGAGACCAGATGAAGTGTGAACTTCAGGTCAAATTGAGTTAGAGCCTAGAGGAATTTGACCACGATAAGCAGGTGTAGTTCAGTTACTATTTTCAAGGTTTATATGAAGTCTTTGTATGATATTTTGATTTGATATTATTTATATCTAAATAGTAAAATGACAGTACAGGATGAGAAAGACAGAACAGGGCAAATGATAACGATGCTGTGGTGGATCAGATTGCAGCAGAATTAAGTAGCGAAAGGCAGAAGAGGAGAACAGCGGAGAAGGCTTCAAGGAGTGCAGTTGAGTATTTGCAATGCCAGATTGGAGAGCAAAAAGGAGTGCCAGGTTCAATAGGAGCAAAGTGCCAGGAATCTGGAGAGAGCCTGCAAGGCTGAAGGGCAGCTGAAAGATATTACAACAGCTTACAAGATAGCGCAGAGTCCGACACGTGACAGGCTGCCACAGACCCTGTGGCGAAACTATCTAGAAGCTGGGTGTAACATTATCAAGTGCCAGGGGTATGGCCAACCTCATAGGATAGTGAATTTGTGACATTTTCTGATGTGTTCATCATGTCATTTTTACAGACTGAACAGAGGAAATCCTTCCTCCTGTTACAGATCAGGTTCAAAAATTGTCATTTAGTATTCCCAAACATTTTTTTGTTCGGGGGGGGGGGGGTAATTTTCCAGCCCCATTTTGGGTGGAGGGGGCAGAGATTCCAAGAGGAGTTCCAATTTCATTGGCAGGATTTCCTGTTGAGAGAGTCCCTGCTCCCCCACCAATGATGTAATGGAGTTACCATGATGAAAGTTCAGGAACTCCATTGTCACACATTTAAATGTTATTATCAGGCCTCCCTGCTGTATCATCTCCCCCACCCCCCCGCCAAGAAATTTGTATCCGACCGACATGACATCACATCGCCAGAGTTTGGAACAGATCTGGACAAGTGGGCTCTGGCGAGGATATCCTTGGGGTGCACAGGTAAGTACAACCTACAGGGAGGAGAGGGCCATAGCCATGTAGTGCCCTGACAGCGCTCTGGCAATGTCCCCTAGCACTGTCACCGGCACTGCCCCCTGGCACCGGGGCCAATTTTGCTGGTGAGGTGGGCTCATTCAGAGTCTGCTCCACCAGTATGGTATCGGGTGACCCACCTCCAGGATTAGTTTTGACTATCTGTCAGAAGATATGGTGGGAAAAGCCAGCAGTGGAGCCAACAGGATGAAAAAAGAGAAATCCTGTCCATTAACCTTTGTATTTAAAGGAAAACCCTTAAAAGATCACGCATTCCTGTTTCCTGATCATAAGTTTTCAGGCCATTTATTTCACAATTTTATTTTGACTTTTAAGTTTCTTATCTTAGTAAAATATCTTTACGGTTTCTAAATAAAAGCAAATTACTGCGGATGTTGGAATCTGAAAGCAAAAGAGAAAACACTGGAAAATCTCAGCAGGTCTGGCAGCATCTGTAAGGAGAGAAAAGAGCTGATGTTTCGAGTCTAGATGACCCTTTGTCAAAGCTGACAGTTTCTATTGCTTTTCATCAGGAGGAGCTGCTTCTGATGCTCTATCAAATAGCCCTCAGTTCAGGTATGAACCTTACTACAATACATTATGGGCACGATCTTACTGGTCATTAGTGCCACGTTCCTGCTGCAGCGAGGTTGGAGAATTTGGCGCCCAGCCAAATCTCTGTTCACTGCAGTGGGATGGGAAACTCCCACTGGCGTGAATGGTGGTAACATTCCAGTCTATTTGTGGAAGCTTTCTACTGAACTACTGTTTGCTTCTGGAGAACAGGTACCTCCTTCATCCAACTCTACAACCAAAACAAAATTTGCTGGAAGTCCTGCTCAGCAAAGCATTACTTGGATTAATGAGGTACACTGACTATTTTTGAAGGCTAAGATTCCAGCCACAAAAAAAAACAAAGCACAGAAGGTTAAAGTGATACGGATGACTCTCTTTGGATGAAATTGTTAAATTCTGTGACAGTTACTGTAATACAAAGCCATTTTCTTACAGTGCTACTATATATGCAATTCATTTAGAGATTGTAATGATGTATGCTATAGACTTTGTTGGGAACACAAACAGTATTTATTAATAAGGAAAATCTGTACGGAAGCTTGCAGCCTCACCGGCTGGCCAAGGACAGCCCACTGAGAGCTCCAGTCCCTAAATGTCTTCAACATACCTTTAGATTGTCTTCTGCCCAAAAGAGAGCTGCTCCACCTCTGGGGTGATTACTCATCCTTGTCCTAATTAGTCCCTCAAGTCAGATGACCCTCATCTGCTATGTTTCCCCTAAAGGGACAATAACCACAGAGATCCAAATCTAGAAATTATTGTCAGAACACAAGAACCTAAAACACAAGAATTAAGAGTAGATAGAGGCCATTCTGCCCCTTCAATCTGCTCCATCATTCAATAAGATTATGGCCAATCTGATTGTGGCTTCAACTGCACTTCACTCTTTGCCCCCCCATCACACTTAACTCCATTTTCAATCAAAAATCTATCTAACTCAGTCGTATTCAGTGAATCAACCTCCACTGCCCTCCGCGGAAGAGAATTTCATGGACAATGACACTCTGGGTGAAAAAGAAAATCGCCTAATCTCAATCTTAAATGGGAAACTCCCAATTTTTAAACTGTGTCCCTTAGTTCTTCACACCCTCACAAGAGGAAACATCTTCACAGCATCTACTCTGTCACATCCATTCAGCTACATAATACATGTGGATGAACTTACTTTGTTCACTATTTTAACTGTGGTGTTTAGCTACTTTAAATAGTTTATTTCTGCATTAAAAAGGCACAGGGAGGGATTTGATATAAATATATTAAACATTCATCCACCAATATAATCAGCAGTTATTTTTAGTCTCGCAAAGTAGAGTTTTATAGGATAATACATGACCAGAGTATAACTTACCATTAAAAGCTTTTGGTCAAGCAACAACAATTTATACTTAAATATTGTCTTTAGTGTAATGAAATGCCCCGAGGCTCTCACAGGGGCATTATAAACGAAGTGTGATGTCAAACCATGTAAGGAGTTCTTAGTTTAGATGACCAAAAGCTTGGTCAAAGAGGTGCATGTTAAGGAATGTCTTGAAGAGGAAATTGAGATAGAGATGCAGAAAGGTGGTGGTGGTGGTGGGGGAGGGGGGGGGGGGATGTTTACAGAGGGAGATTACAGAGTTTAGAGCCTTGGCCAATGGTGCAGCAATTACAATTAGGAATGCAGAAGAGGCGAGAGTTAGAGGAGTGCAGATATCTTGGTGGATTGTGGGGGCTGGAGGTGATTAAAGAGAGAGGAATGGGCAAGGCCATGGAGAATTTTCAAATCAAGATATTGTTTGACTCACAGCCAATGTAGGTCAGGGAGCACAGGTGATTGGGGACTGTTACATGCCACGAGTTAAGACATGATGTGTAGAATATGAGAGATTAGCCAGGAGGGCCTTGGAGTAGTGAAGTCTTAAAGTAACAAAGGCATAAATGCGGGTGTCAACAGCAGATGAGTTGAGGTGGGGCAAAGTCAGGTATGTTACTGAGGTGGAATAGGTTGTTTTACTGATGACATTATTATGAAGTTAGAAGCACATCTCCGGATCGAATCAATTATGAAGAATGCATACAGACAGACTGGCTTATTCTTGTTCTGTTGGATCAGGATTATATTGATGAGAATGGAACCACATGACAGCATTCCCACCCATTTAGGGAGGCATTTGAGGAAGATGTGTGGTCAACCATATCAAAGACTGCAGACAGGTTAAGGAGGATGGGGAGGGAAAATTTACCTTTGTCACGGTCATATAGGATGTCATTGTGACTTGGATAAAAGCTGACTTTGTACTGTGGAAGTGGCAGAAACCTGTTTGGAGGTATTCAAACTTGGCAAAGAAGGTATATTCTCTTGTATGAGACAGCATGCATGTGATACCAGAAAATGTTAACATATACTCAAAATATCATGTCCAATACCCTGAAAATGCACCTACTCCTATCCAAATTGTGTGTGTGTGTGCATTTGAGTGCGAGTGAGTGTGTCTTGGTTTGTGTGCGAGTCAGTGTGTGTTGGGAGGCCAGGAGAGGAGACCTTCGAGAAAAATAATCTTGTACATGGTGTACAATGTAGCCACTTCCAACATTGCCATGACTCCACAGGACCTGTCTGCTCACCTTGATAATAAAAGATACAACCAGCCAACTTGTTCACATTTGCTATTAACTAAAGCAACTAATTATCTTATCAGTTTCTCAGAGCTGGCAAGATTAATTTACATGCAATAAGGTTTTAATTTGTTCAAAGCTTCAATGTGTTAAACCTCGTGTCTTTTGTGTTTCTTGTCTCTTACACTTCTGGAATGGGCTGTCACATCTGCTTGTTTGATGGCCATTTCATTTTTTTCTGACATTTGTGAGGACATCAAAGCAGTCATCTGTACAGTACCAGAATCCTGCAGCTGTAACTTCACTGCTTTTATGAGGCTCTTGATGCACCATTGATTACGCAAAGACTAGATGTTGTGAAACAACAGGCTTTTATTAACAAAGAGCTGGAGCACTCCCAAACCGATAGCTAATCCGAACTGAGGCAAAAGGGGCGGAGAGCAGCCACCTTTATACCCCAAGGAGGGTGGAGCCCCGGATTGAGGCAGCAGGGGCGTGTCCAGGCATATGACATAACTATCACATAAACAGACAACGACAGTGGTTCACCACATTCACCCCCTGTTTAAAAAAGAATTCAGCGGGGGCGAGGTGGTGGAACGACAGTCACAAGTTACTGATTCAAGTTACAAGTTCAGTCTCTCCGGGGGTTTGATCTGCCGCTGCGACCGCCGCAGTGTCAGCCGTGGTGCCGGTTCAGGAGGCTGCGGTGATGAGTCAGACGCCAGTCCATAATCAGTGAAGCTGTCCGTAGTGCCTTCAGACTGCCGGGTGTGTGGAGGCTGCTCCTGGGGCTCAGGCGTGCCGTACACGGGGGCTAAATGAGCGTGCTGTGACTCTGGTGCATCATGGACAACGTTTGGAGCTGGGGGTGAGGGGCCGTGGGACATAGTACCTGCGGGGGCCAGATCGCGAATGGAGACCGTGTCCTCCCGCCCGTCGTGATATGCCACATAGGCGTATTGGGGGTTGGCGTGGAGGAGCCGGACCATTTCGACCAGGGGGTCCGATTTATGGGTCCGCACGTGCTTCCGGAGCAGGACAGGGCCAGGGGATGTCAGCCACGATGGGAGTGAGGTCCCCGAGGAGGACTGCCTGGGGAAAACAAACATTCGTTCATGAGGGATGGCATTGGTAGCTGTGCACAGTAGTGACTTAATTGAGTGTAGCGCATCAGGGAGGACCTCTTGCCAGCGGGAGACTGGAAGACCCTTCGACTGGAGAGCTAATAAAACGGCCTTCCAGACTGTCGCATTCTCCCTCTCCATCTGTCCGTTCCCCCTGGGGTTGTAGCTGGTGGTCCTACTCGAGGCTATGCCTTTGGAGAGTAGGTACTGGCGCGGCTTGTCACTCATAAAAGAGGAACCCCGGTCGCTATGAATATAGCTGGGGAAACCAAACAGGGTGAAGAGGCTGTGCAGGGCCCTGACGACCGTGGCCGAGGTCATATCCGGGCAGGGAATAACGAAGGGGAACCGCGAATACTCATCGATGACGTTAAGGAAGTATATGTTGCGGTCAGAAGAGGGGAGGGGGCCTTTGAAGTCAACGCTCAGGCGTTCAAAAGGGCGGGTGGCTTTGATGAGGTGCGCTCTGTCTGGCCGGTAGAAGTGCGGCTTGCACTCCGCGCAGACTTGGCAGTGCCTCGTTACAGACCTGACTTCCTCGATGGAATAGGGCAGGTTCCGGGCCTTGATGAAGTGGAATAACCTGGTCACCCCCGGGTGGCAGAGGTCATTCTGGAGAGTCTGTAACCGGTCTAGGTTCGCACTGGCACAGGTCCCCCGGGACAGGGCGTCTGGGGGCTCGTTGAGCTTCCCAGGCTGGTATAAAATGTCGTAATTGTAGGTGGAGAGCTCGATCCTCCACCTCAAAATCTTATCGTTCTTGATTTTGCCCCGCTGCGCGTTACTGAACATAAAGGCAACGGACTGTTGGTCCGTGAGCAGGGTGAACCGTTAGCCAGCTAAGTAGTGGCGCCAGTGCCGCACAGCCTCCATGATGGCTTGTGCCTCTTTTTCGACAGAGGAGTGTCAAATTTCAGGGCCCTGGAGGGTGCGCGAGAAGAAGGCCACGGGTCTGCCCGCCTGGTTAAGAGTGGCGGCTAGGGCAAAGTCAGATGCATCGCTCTCCACCTGGAATGGGGTGGATTCGTCTACAGCGTGCATCGTGGCCTTCGCGATATCTGCTTTGATGCGGTCAAAGGCCAGCAGAGCCATCTAGGGGAAAAGATGTGGATTTGATGAGCGGATGGGCTTTGTCCGCATAATTGGGGACCCACTGGGCGTACTATGAGAAGAAGCCTAGGCATCTCCTCATCGCTTTGAGGGTGGTGGGGAGGGGAAGTTCCAGGAGGGGACGCATGCGGTCGGGATCGGGGCCGATGACCCCGTTTTCCACAACACAACCAAGGATGGCGAGGCGGCGCGTGCAGAATACACACTTCTCCTTGTTATAGGTCAGATTGAGGAGTGCCGCGGTGTGGAGGAATTTTTGGAGGTTGGTGTCATGGTCAAGCTGATCACGGCCGCAGATGGTGACATTATCCAGGTACGGGAAGGTGGCCCGCAGCCCGTTCTGGTCTACCATTCGGTCCATCTCACGCTGGAAAACCGAGACCCCGTTGGTGACGCCAAAGGGAACCCGAAGGAAGTGATAGAGATGGCCATCTGCCTCAAAGGCAGTATATTGGCGGTCTTCCGGGCAGATAGGGAGCTGGTGGTATGCAGACTTCAAATCAATGGTGGACTACACCCGATATTGTGCAATCTGATTGACCATGTCAGATATGTGGGGAAGGGGATACGCGTCCAGCTGCGTGTATTGGTTGATGGTCTGACTGTAGTCAATAAACATGCAAAGTTTCTCCCCAGTCTTAACAACACCACTTGGGCTCTCCAGGGGCTGGTACTGGCCTCAATGATCCCCTCCCCGAGGAGGCGTTGCACCTCGGACTTGATAAACGCTCTATCTCCAGCACTGTACCGTCTGCTTTTGGTGGCAATGGGCTTGCAGTCGGGGGTGCGGTGTTCAAAGAGCAAGGGAGGGGCGACTTTAAGGGTCGAGAGACCACAGGTGGTGCGCGGTGGCTGGTCTGATAGCTGTGGATTTTGGACGGAGATTGGGGGAAAAGGCCCATTATACACCATGGTGATGCTCCCAAGATGACACATGAAATCTAGCCCCAGTAGTACGGCAGTGCAGAGCTGTGGCAGCACGAGGAGCCTGCACTTCTCGTACACCGTGCCCCGTACAGTCAGAGTTGCTACACAGTACCCGATGACATTCACCGACCGGGACGTCGAAGCCATGGAGATTGATTGCTGCGTTGGCAGTACTGGCAGTGTGTAGCGTCTCACCGTGTTAGGGTGGATGAAACTCTCCGTACTCCCACTGTCAAATAAGCAATTAGTAGTGTGGCCGTTTACCTTGATGTCCATCATCGACCAGGCGAGTTGGTGAGGCCTGGACTGGTCCAACGTGACTGAAGCCACTGTCGGATTAGGCGATGCGGTGGACGGTTCCCAAAATGGCGGCCCCCGTGACTCGGCTGACGTCACCCAAGATGGCAGCTCCCGTTGGTCGCATGTGGTTGATGGCGTCCAAGATGGCGGCCTCCGTGGGTCGCACGCGGCCGCTGGCGTCCAAAATGGCTGCACCCGCAGAACACACACGGCCGATGGCATCGAAGACAGTGCCTCCTGCGGAAAGCATGCGGCGCTGCTGGGCCTGGGGGCCAATTTTGCACTGCAAACCTTCAGGTAATGATCCTTCTTACCGCAGCCAGAGCAGGTCGCGTCTTTCGCCGGGCAGCGTCGTCGTGGGTGCTTCTCCAGGCCGCAGAAGTAGCACCTCGGGCCTCCGGGGACTGCCGCAGTGGTCAGTTCGGCGTCGGGACGGGGCGTGGCATAGGTTTGCGGCCCTCCCGGGTACAGAGATGGTTGCGGTCGCGGTGTCCACGGTGCGCCCTCGTGGTCGGGGCTGTAGGCCTCGAGGTTCCAGAAAGCCACCTCCAGTGAGCCGGCAAGCTCCACAGTTTTCTTCAGGTCCAGCCCACCTTGTTCCAGCAGGCGCTGCCGGATATAGGTCGACCTGATGCCCACGACAAAGGCATCTCTTATTAGGTCGTCGGCATTTTGGGCGGCTGAAACGGCCTTGCAGCTGCAGGCTCTGCCGAGTGCACGCAGTTCGCACAGGAATTGCTCAGTCGATTCCCCGGGCTGCTGTCTGCGAGTGGCCAGCAGATGTCCGGCGTAGACCTCATTCGGCTGCCGGTTGTACTGGCTCTTGAGGAGATCGATTGCCTCCTGGTAGGTTTCTGCATCTCGGATCAGCGCGAAGACGTGAGCGCTGACACAGGAGCACGTGTCGTTTGTCGATGTCGGTTACGACGACGGAGGAGGAGGAGGCGATGAAGGTCTCAAAACAGTGCAGCCAGTGATCAAAAGAGTTTGAGGCCCCAGCTGCTTGTGGATCCAAATCCAATTTGTCAGGTTTCAGGAGTTGCTCCATCTCAAAATTTTTGTTAATAAAATTGATGCACCATTGATTCACGCAAAGACTAGACGTTGCGAAACAACAGGCTTTTATTAACAAAGAACTGAAGCACTCCCAAACCGATAGCTAATCCAAACTGAGACAAAAGGGGTGGAGAGCAGTCACCTTTATACCCCAAGGAGGGCGGACCCCGGATTGAGGCAGCAGGGGTGTGTCCAGGCATATCACATAACTATCACATAAACAGACAACTACAGTGGTTCACCACATTAAAAATAATCTTGTACATGGTGTACAATATAGCCACTTCCAACATTGCCATGACTCCACAGGACCTGTCTGCTCACCTTGATAATAAAAGATACAACCAGCCAACTTGTTCACATTTGCTATTAACTAAAGCAACTAATTATCTTATCAGTTTCTCAGAGCTGGCAAGATTAATTTACGTGCAATAAAGTTTTAATTTGTTCAAGGCTTCAATGTGTTAAACCTCGTGTCTTTTGTGTTTCTTGTCTCTTACACTTCTGGAATGGGCTGTCACATCTGCTTGTTTGATGGCCATTTCATTTTTTTCTGACATTTGTGAGGACATCAAAGCAGTCATCTGTACAGTACCAGAATCCTGCAGCTGTAACTTCACTGCTTTTATGAGGCTCTGTTCTATAGCAAATATTAATGTCAAAGCATTTGAAGTTGATTCAATCCTGGAGCTACCTTTACTTATAAATTCTGTTGAAGCTGAATAATATCATTTAACTGTGTCATAGATACTGACAATATTGGTAGATTTTCTGGCACATTTCCTTCATTGATATTATTTTGAAAGAAAACAGTGGCATGACCAACACGTTTGAAGACATGAGAAATGTCTAGCATGTTTCTTGATTGCAGCAATGGTACCAAGTGAAGAGAAACATCCCAATTTTGGTATCAAATCCGATTTATTTTTAAAATTGGAAAGCTTTTAGACAGTTCAGTGGAGACATTCAGGAAATTGTTGTAATTTTCCCTTTCTTTACAAAGTGACCAGAAAATTGCGTGAATTTTTCAGAATACTTGAGGAATTTTGTGCGTGTTTGTCTGCATGTACACACAAATATGTGTCTATGGGCAGAATTCTTTATATTTTTGTCTAAGTGGGCTGTTCAAGCAGCGCCATTTCTGCTGTCCAGAATGGTGTAAACTCCTGTCCAATTCCACGCTTGGAGCCTAATTAATTAAGGATGAAGGAATATCTCTCCAAATCACCTGGTGGGTCATGAGCTGATTCATACACCTGCTGTCAGCTGGCAGAGTTAAACATCATGGTGACATATTTAAACATCTATGTAACACACTCATGTCACTCTCAAGCCTACCTGTCCTCAGGAGACTGTCCATTATGTCTGAAAGCCAGAAGGAAAAGGATACCTCAATGAAGAAGAAGGCAGCACCCTGATTCCGCCAGGTTCTCTGATCTATGGAGTCTGGGTGTAGAGGCATGTCCTGTACCCCAGGGATGGCTTCAAGAAACACCCGAGTATCACATCTCCAGCCTAGGAGCTATTTGGCCAGGAGATCAGCACAGCTGGCAACTGTGCCAGAAGCACAACACAGTACAGGAAGTGGATGAATGATCCCACCCACTCCGCCAGGTCAGTCCCCTCTCAGTCCTCCACTGTCAAACTCTCATGTACTCAAACAGATATTTCCCTCAAATCTCACACATCCATTAGCTGGGGACACATTTCAACACTCTTCCTCTCTCTCTCTCTCCCTCACAGACACTTTTACATAATCACCCATCCTATCTATCATGTTGCTCACATGCTATCCTCTAGCCCTTCTAGGGAGGGCTCACCATACACAGGGGATAGGCATTTACCCCAAATTCTGCTCCATCCCCTCTGATCACTAGCCTTTCTTACACTTTTAGACAGGCCAGGCTGGCACATAACAAACGTGAGCGAGCCCCAGACCAGGGGAGGGACAGCTGAGATCCTCGCCCTCACCAAATTTGAGGAGGCTGCAGCCAAGCTTGCTGGGAAGGACAGGGATCGTTCCTGTGAGGAAGAGGAGCTTGGCCTTGCCCAGCAACTTGGTAAGATTTCAGCTCCATTATTTCATCAAATCCCGTCAATCAAAATGAGACAAATTTACTCTGATATAGCTTAAGCTCATCCACTAAAATTCTCTTTACTTTATTGCAGGCACCAGGAGACCATGGCCATCCAGGCAGCCAGAGCCCCCAAAGTATGTCCTAGCGTGAAGGGGCTCACAAAGCACCATCACAGCACTCACCTGCACCAGGGCAGAGACACACTCGGTGGGGCATAGCTCGAGATTCAACTCAGGGTCACTTTCTGGAGAACACCTCACAGACACGTTCCCATAGCAGTTGGAGGCAGGGACAGCCAGGGGCACTGCTCAGTCCCAGTCAGATAAGCTAGCTCAATGCTGGAGATGCAACAGCAGACAGTGGACCATCAGGCAGAGGTTCAAGAGTCTCTCAGCAGACTGGAGTGAACAATGGAGGAGTCTATCCATGTTCTGTCTGATGTCTTGGCTCTGACATGCGAGTACCTCGAGGCCACCTTGGGAAGGTTGGCAACAAAGAACCAAGAACAATACAGCACAGGAACAGGCCCTTCGGCCCTCCAAGCCCGTGCTGCTCCCTGGTCCAAACTAGACCATTCTTTTGTATCCCTCCATTCCCACTCCGTTCATATGGCTATCTAGATAAGTCTTAAACGTTCCCAGTGCGTCCGCCTCCACCACCTTGCCTGGCAGCGCATTCCAGGCCCCCACCACCCTCTGTGTAAAATATGTCCTTCTGATATCTGTGTTAAACCTCCCCCCCTTCACCTTGAACCTATGACCCCTCGTGAACGTCACCACCGACCTGGGGAAAAGCTTCCCACTGTTCACCCTATCTATGCCTTTCATAATTTTATACACCTCTATTAAGTCTCCCCTCATCCTCCGTCTTTCCAGGGAGAACAACCCCAGTTTACCCAATCTCTCCACATAACTAAACCCCTCCATACCAGGCAACATCCTGGTAAACCTCCTCTGTACTCTCTCCAAAGCCTCCACTATGGAGACCTTGGTCCAGCAGGTCCTGCCAGATTTGCACTTGGCCCTCCATTCCATGGCACTCTGGTGGGTTCCATCAGGATTTAGGTGACATTGGGTTGAGGCACCTTGACCTCCCTTCAAGTGCTCCATCTCCTGCAGGAGTCAGACTAGCACCCACAGAGAGGATGAGCATCAGCCAAGCACCCTGAAAGCCTACGTTCAGAACACTCCGAATGTGTGCAGCTATTCAGAGTCCCTGCTACCTGTGCACACACCCAGTCCAACAGAACAGGCCACCAAGGGTGCCTCTGCCTCGGAGCAGGCACTTTTTAATGGGCCTGGGTCCTCCAGGCCTCAGGCCACTAAAGGATGTCTGCCAAGGTCATCATAGGCATCAGGCTGGAGCAGTCAACAGCTGCCTCCATCCCTGCTGCAGATTTCAGTGTTGCACTAAGGCATGGTGGTAGATTGGGAAATTTAAAAAAAAACTGTCACTACTGGTTCATGGGTGTGTTATCACCATAAATAAATTGCCCTTATTGAAGCTCGTTGGATGGGTATGTGAATGTTCTGGTCAAATGAAGGCATTATAATTTTGTACTTTGGAATTCCCTTATCTCAATGTTTATTCATCTTGCCATTCAGTGGCAGTGACAGTGCCCTATTATAAGCTGAACAGTCATGCAATGTCAACCTCAGTGCTACTCGTCTGGATCCTGTGTGTTTTTACTTCAGTTTTCTACCTGAGGTAATAGGTATGAGAAAAAAAGAGGAGAAAGTTGAAGTGCAGAACAGGAGTCTCAGCAGAATGCTAATCTCATATCTAGGCATTGGCTAAACATAATTATATATAAATGTTATTGGCATGGTTTCAATATTGTGATTTTCAGAACAGTATATGCCATTTTTTTAAATTGGTCTCACTTCTCCCACAGTTTTTACATTCTTTTTGAGTTTTTGATTTTTGAGCAAGCACATGAGGCCTTTGTCTTCAGCTCCAAGTCCCGTTGGTCATGCGTATGGGCCTGTGGTGAACCATCGTTGGTTCCCACTGGATAGTGCTGAGCCAGGGGCTGGCCAGTACTACAAGGATGTACATATGTTACTGTTGGGTTGTGCTATTGTTGCTGTTGGGTTAGGGTGGGGTTGTTACACCTTTGTACTGTAGTGTTGTGGCACATGCCAGTCGGGCTCCGCCTCCTGGGAGAGGTATAAGAGTCCCTGCTCTGGCCGGGACCCCTTCAGTCTGGGATAGCGTATATAAGTTCTGGCAGCTTCATTACAGTAAATAAAAGCCTTTCATTTACCGAGCTTCAGGCCTCGTGTTTGAGTAGCGCATCAATTTTATTTACTGTCGTTAAACTCTCGTCGGAAAAAAAAGAGAGAGAGTATGGAGCAAATTCTGATGCCGGAACGCCTTATGCTAGATCCACGTGCGGTGGGCGCTTCTAACACCTTCGACCACTGGCTGAAGTGTTTCGAAGACTACCTGGTAGCCTCCGCAGCGGTCACCACAGATGATGACAGACTCCGGGTCCTCCATGCGAGGGTAAGCGACACTGTCTACCTTGCGATCCGTGCGGCCACCGATTATACTAAGGCCCTCGAGCTTCTGAAGAAGCGCTATATCAAACCACCCAATGAGATACACGCTCGTTACCTCCTAGCCACTCGACGACGGCAGTCTGGCGAAACGATGGAGGAATATGCGAACGGGCTCCTACGGCTAGCCAGGGGCTGTAACTGCAAAGCTGTGTCGGCTGAGCAGAGCATGAACGACCTCGCCCGAGATGCGTTTGTGGCCGGGGTCGGATCGTCGTACATTTGACTTAAACTGTTGGAGAAGGGTAACCTTAACCTTACCCAGGCCATCGAGCTAGCAGAGATGCTCGAGATGGCCTCCAAAAGCTTAGTATTATATCCGGAGGACCATGTGGAGACAACGTGGCAGGAGCAGTCGCCAATCCCTCCTCGTCCCTCGGGTTCGAAATGCTGCGTAATGGCGTGCTCACACACAGGCCAGACGACGGCAGCAGCCCCGGGCGGCCCGCGGTGCTATTTCTGTGGGGGAGCGAAGCATACTCGGCAACGGTGTCCCGCTAAAGCTGTGTTGTGCACCGCATGTGGTAAAAAAGGGCACTATTCAAAAGTGTGCCGATCTAAACCCAGGAACGGCAGTGCGGCCTGCGATTCTTCAGAGCTCGGGTCTTCGTCGTCGAAGTCATCGCGGGGTTCGTCCACGTGCGAGGCCAGGACGACGCCATTACGGTAGACGGAGTCGGAGGAGTATGACCACCAGGGGTCGCTGAGTTTGGCGCCCTCACCCACGTGCAACTCATGGGAGTGGCCATGTTGGTCGACACTGACCACGAACGACCAGCAGGGGTCCTCCTCATCGATTTCAGCTGCCTGCAGAGGCGCTCATGAACCAACGGTGGCGTCGATCATCCTGGACCAGGCCAAGCCTCATAGACTTGACAAATCTATGATGAATATCCAGGTAAATGACCACGTGATTTATTGTCTGTTTGACAGCGGGAGCACTGAGAGCTTTATCCACCCAGACACTGTGAAGGGGTGTGGACTCCAGATTCAACCTGCCAAACAGACAATCTCTATGGCATCAAGGTCCCGGTCTGTTGCTGTGCTAGGGAGTTGCGTGGTAACCTTGAAGGTGCAAGGCACAGTTTACAAGCGTTTCAAGCTCCTCGTGTTGCCGTATCTTTGCGCGCCAATACTTCTCGGACTAAACTTCATGGTCCACTTGAGGAGTGTAATCCTACAGTACGGTGGGCCACTCCCTTCACTGGCAGTGGGAAAACAGCAGCAGCCTCCAAATTGCCCAACGCGCCCCGCCTGCAGCCTCTCGACGCTGAAGATCACCACACCCTCCTTGTTCCAGAATCTTGTGCCAGGCTGCAAGCCCATCGCGACTAAAAGTAGGCGTTACAGCGCTGAGGATCGGATCTTCATTAGATCTGAGGTTCAGCGGCTCCTCAAAGAAAGGATCATACAACCCAGCGCTAGTCTGTGGAGGGCGCAGGTCGTGGTGGTCAAGAGCGGGAACAAACCCCGGATGGTCATTGACTACAGTCAGACCATTAACCGGTATACGCAGCTGGATGCGTATCCCCTCCCGCGCATATCTGATATGGTCAATCAGATTGCGCAGTACCGGGTGTTCTCCACCATAGACCTCAAGTCTGCCTACCACCAACTCCCCATTCGCCCAGAGGACCGACAATACACGGCTTTTGAGGCGGATGGTCGCTTGTATCACTTTCTCAGGGTTCCCTTTGGTGTCACCAATGGGGTCTCGGTCTTCCAGTGTGCTATGGACCGAATGGTGGACCAGAACGGGCTGCGGGCTACCTTCCCGTACCTGGATAATGTCACCATCTGCGGCCATGACCAGCAGGACCACGACACGAATCTCCTGAACTTCCTACGCACTGCATCTCGCCTGAACTTGACCTACAACAGGGAGAAGTGTGTGTTTCGTACGCGCCGTTTAGCCATCCTAGGATACGTGGTGGAAAACGGGGTCATTGGCCCTGATCCAGACCGTATGCACCCCCTTTCTGAACTTCCCTTGCCTGCTAGTGCAAAAGCACTGAGAAGATGCTTAGGCTTCTTCTCTTATTATGCGCAGTGAGTTCCCAACTACGCGGACAAAGCCCGTCCGCTCATTAAGTCCACGACTTTTCCCTTAACGCCAGAGGCCTGATTGGCCTTCGAGAAATTAAAAGCCAACATCGCGAAAGCTACGATGCACGCTGTTGACGAGTCCATCCCCTTTCAGGTGGAGAGCGATGCATCTGATTTCGCCCTGGCCGCCACACTTAACCAGGCGGGCAGGCCCGTCGCATTTTTTTCCCGCACCCTCCAAGGCCCCGAAATTCAGCATTCAGCGGTGGAAAAGGAGGCCCAGGCCATTGTGGAGGCCGTCAGGCACTGGCGCCATTACTTGGCGGGAAAACGGTTCACCCTGATCACGGACCAGCGGTCCGTGGCGTTCATGTTTAACAACACGCAGAGGGGCAAGATCAAGAATGACAAGATCTTGCGGTGGAGAATTGAACTCTCCACCTATAACCACGACATCATGTACCGTCCAGGGAAACTCAATGAGCCCTCGGATGCCCTCTTGCGTGGAACATGCGCTAGTATACAGGAAGACCGTTTGCAGGCCCTCCATAATGACCTATGCCATCCTGGGGTCACTCGGCTCTACCACTTTATAAAAGCCCGCAACCTGCCTTACTCGGTGGAGGACGTCAGGTCAGTAACAAGGAGCTGTCGGGTTTGCGCGGAATGCAAACCGCACTTTTACCGACCTGACCGGGCACATTTCGTCAAGGCCACTCGTCCCTTCGAGAGACTGAGTGTCGATTTTAAGGGCCCCCTTCCCTCAACAGATCGGAATGTGTACTTCCTCAATATCATTGACGAGTACTCTCGGTTCCCTTTTGTTGTTCCCTGCTCTGATACATCCGCTGCCACGGTTATCAAGGCATTCCGTGATCTCTTTACCCTGTTCGGGTACCCCGGCTACATCCATAGCGACAGGGGCTCGTCGTTCATGAGCGATGACTTGAGGCAATTCCTGCTCTCATACGGGATTGCCTCTAGTAGGACCACGAGCTACAACCCTAGGGGTAATGGACAGGTGGAACGCGAGAATGCTACTGTCTGGAAGGCTGTCTTACTGGCGTTGAAGTCAAAAGGTCTTCCAGTCTCCCGTTGGCAAGAGGTGCTCCCTGATGCGCTCCATTCTATTCGCTCCCTCCTGTGTACGGCAACCAATGCTACTCCCCATGAGAGGATGTTCTCATTCCCTCGGAAGTCTTCCTCGGGGACCTCATTACCGTCTTGGTTGACGTACTCGGGACCCGTCCTCCTGCGGCGACATGTAAGGGCCCGCAAGTCCGACCCGTTGGTCGAACAGGTCCATCTCCTCCACGCCAACCCTCAGTATGCCTATGTGGCATACCCTGATGGGCGAGAGGATACGGTCTCGATCCGAGACCTGGCGCCAGCAGGGGACGTAGCAACCCCTGTCGCTCCCATACCCCCTGTTACAAACCCTTTATCTCTTGTTTCTTCCCCGGACACGGCGCGGGCAGCATCGGGATCGTTGCTTAACCATTTTACTCCCATGTACAGCTTGCCTGAGCCCAGAAGATGGTCGCCACTGCAGGGCGTGTCAGGATCCCATGGACTACCGTCGCCTCAGCGTCAACCGGCCTGTGAGTCCCTGGAAGAACAGCTGGATGCAGCCTTGGGGAGAACGCCACCGCAAGTGCCTACTCTGGTGTCACCGCCGGTATTGAGGAGGTCACAACGACGGTGCGGTCCTCCTGATCGTCTGAACTTATAGACTGCTGACACTTTATTCTGTTTTGTACCCCGCCGGCCTTTGTTTTCAAAGGAGGGGTGAATGTGGTGAACCATCGTTGGCTCCCACTGGATAGTGCTGAGCCTGGGTCTGGCCAGCACTACAAGGATGTACATATGTTACTGTTGGATTGTGCTATTGTTGCTGTTGGGTTAGGGTGGGGTTGTTACACCTTTGTACTGTAGTGTTGTGGCACATCCCAGTCGGGCTCCGCCTCCTGGGAGAGGTATAAGAGTCCCTGCTCTGGCCGGGACCCCTTCAGTCTGGGATAGTGTATATAAGTTCTGGCAGCCTCATTACAGTAAATAAAAGCCTTTCATTTACCGAGCTTCAGGCCTCGTGTTTGAGTAGTGCATCAGGGCCTCCCCTACATAAAAAATCTAAACCATGCATGGGTGGCGTTTTCCCAGCCAGCGTATACACGGGAGGCCTGAGGTTCATTGGATCTTGGAGGTGCCAACCACAGAGCTGAAGACAAAGGTTGTTTTATTTTAATTACATGAATTTTAAATCATTTTGAACCTTTTTGTTGCAGCACACTGGGAAGTACTCTTCTAGCACACACACACAGGTGAGCAACGTTCCATTCCAGAAATGTGACATCTGGAGCCCTCTGGTGGATGTTAAGGTGTAAATGAAATGATAAACCAAAGTAGCTCTGCACTCCATTCTTTAAAGTGGCATTGTGGTGACCTTTCATTTGCTCATGGTCAATGAGTGGAAGCTGTTTGGCCACTGATGAATGGCATTCATTGTTAACCCATGACTGCCCTTTCATTGATGGGATGCCAGATATGATGCAGTTGTACCCTCTTCACTATTACCTTCATTCCCCAATGCTGCATTCCTATCTTATACTCTGTTGATGTAGTGACATTAATGTGAAGCGAGTGCGTTCATGCTTATCCCTTTAACAGCACTGAACAAAAGAATTGGCTTTCAGTTTCTTCCTGGACAATGAGGTCTCTCTACATTGTAACTGACCTGAATCCTGTCCACTGCACTCTCAAATGACTGCATCTCAAGAAGGGGTCCCAGAACCCAGCTTAATGGGCCTCCTACACCTCCCGGACAGAATTAATCTTACTTTTTTTTTGCAAAACACCTAGTCCTTTGTCCTGGAACCTCAAGATGGTGCTGCTATACCTGTACTTCAGGACCAACTTTGACGCCCCTCCCTCACTCTTCATGTGTCTCCGATTTACCTGGAGCCTCCGAATGTTACTTTCCAACCACCTCCGCTAATACTGGATCTCATAGTTGTTGTGGTGACATTCTGATCCTCTGCCCCAAGCCGATCAGCTGCAAAGTGCCCATGCATGTGGACATCTACCCACCCCATCTAGAGGCTGTGCGTACTGTTACTTACAGGGGATTTCCCCCCCACTCCCATGAGAGTTTCACATACCATCCCCTCGTATTATGTCTTCCCTACCTACAGGCTGCAGATGGCCCCAGTCATCATCACCATATCCTCTAGCCGAGTACAGAGCCCACCATGCTCAGTGACATTGATTGTGAGACAGCCCTATACATTTTTCCAGAGGAGCACACAGCCCTCGTCCTTTCCCGCGGCTGGGGTACACCATGCTTCCAATAATTGATCCTGCTGTATGCCCGCTGCTCTTCTGCACTCTCTCCTATCTCTGACTTCAGAACGCCTGGACTGTCTGTCATCTGTGTCTCCTTTCCATTTTGAGTTGATCAGGGTAGAGGCTGCATGAGTCCCGCAGCACAGTGCTGTCCATACAGACAACATCAGCCGGAGGGCACAAACCAATCTGCCCCTTCAGTGTGGCATTGAACTCAACAAGAGCAGCACAGCGCTTTGGCAGGTAGGCAATGAATGTTGCACTCTCCTCAAAATCTCAAGGGAACTGAGGTCCAAATTGATCTCGCCACTCCTTTTCAAATGGGTTTGAGGCTGACCTGACTTCCTGTTGGCGTGACTCCAGATTGGAAGGCGTAGGGAGATTCCGGAAAGCAGCTGTTTTGATGAGCATTCATGAGGTGCAAATTGCACTCACACCATCAGGCAGCAGGAAAACTGAGATGCCGTTAACCCGCCATTGGAAGAATTGAAATCTGTTTTTACATTGGCAGGTTTCTTGACATTTTGGTTCCCTCTAGATTGTCTGCTCACCACACAACCGCCCTCTGGGCTAGATCTTCATCAATTATGGGGATATCTGGAGCTTGGAAAGAAAGATCATTAATTAATTCATGTAATTCCTTCAGGGCCTCTAGCCTTAAATTCCTGATACACTCCCAATTTACTTTGTGTAGTGAGTTCAATTTTTTTTAAAAAAGCAAAACAATTTGCACTCACACGCCATTAGATGGCAGTCATATATTATGCTCAAAATAAAAGTGGAAGAAATGCAGCTGTCACCCATTCATTTCCAATGCGGTTCTGTCTTTCATGTCTCTCGTCTCTCTCCACATTTCCACACTGTCCCAATTCTCTGTCATGTACTCACTCTGTTCAACTATTGCAGATATTAAAGGAGATAGGAATTCTACTGCATTTGTTCAAGAAAGTGTAGAAAATGGCCATGGCCTGGTGGTACTATTGCTAGACTATTAATCAAGAAACTTAGCTAATATTCTGGGGACCCGGGTTTGAATCCTGCTGCGGAAAATGGTGGAATTTGAATTCAAGAAAAAATATTTGGAATTAAGAATCTGAAGCCATTGTTGGAAAAACCCATCTGGTTCCCTCATGACGTTTATTTTGATTTGATTTATTATTGTCACATGTATTAACATACAGTGAAAAGTATTGTTTCTTGAGTGCTATACAGACAAAGCATACCGTTCATAGAGAAGGAAATGAGAGAGTGCAGAATGTAGTGTTACAGTCATAGCTAGGATGTAGAGAAAGATCAACTTAATTCAAGGTAAGTCCATTCAAAAGTCTGACAGCAGCAGGGAAGAAGCTGTTCTTGAGTTGTTTGATACATGACTTCAGACTTTTGTATCTTTTTCCTGATGAAAGAAGGCAGAAGAGAGAATGTCCGGAGTGCGTGGGTTCCTTAATTATGCTGGCTGCTTTGCCGAGGCAGCGGGAAGTATAGACAGAGTCAATGATGGGAGGCTGGTTTGCGTGATAGATTGGGTTACATTCACGACCTTTTGTAGTTTCTTGTGGTCTTGGGCAGGGCAGGAGTTATATATACCAAGCTGTGATACAACCAGAAAGAATGCTTTCTATGGTGCATCTGTAAAAGTTGGTGAGAGTCGTAGCTGAAATGCCAAATTTTCTTAGCCTCCTGAGAAAGTCGAGGCGTTGGTGGGCTTTCTTAACTATATTGTTGGCATGGGGGGACCAGGACAGGTTGTTGGTGATCTGGACACCTAAAAACTTGAAGCTCTCGACTCTTTCGAGTTTGTCCCTGTTGATGTAGAGAGAGGCATGTTCTCCTTTAGCTTCCTGAAGTCAATGACAATCTCCTTCGTTTTGTTGACATTGAGGAAGAGATTATTGTTGCTGCACCAGTTTACCAGATTCTCTATCTCATTCCTGTACTCTGTCTCGTCATTGTTTGAGATCTGACCCACTACGGTGGTGTCGTCAGCAAACTTGAAAATCGAATTGGAGGGGAATTTGGCCACACAGTCATAGGTGTATAAGGAGTATATTTAGGTGGCTGAGAACACAGCCTTGTAGGGCATCAGTGTTGAGGATGATCGTGGAGGAGGTGTTGTTGCCTATCCTTACTGATTATGGTCTGCAAGTTAGGAAGTTCAGGATCTAGTTGCAGAGGGAGATGCCGAGGCCCAGGCCATGGAGTTTGGAGATGGGTTTCGTGGGAATAATGTGCTGAAGGCTGAGCTGTAATCAATAAATAGGTATCTGACATAGGTGTCCTTGTTATCTAGGTTGAGTGTAGGGCCAGGGAGATGGCGTCTGCTGTGGATCTGTTGCAGTGAAGGCAAACTGTAGTGGATCCAGGGTAGTCCGGGAGGCTGGAATTGATTCGTGCCATGACTAGCCTTTCGAAGCACTTCATAATGATGGATGTCAGAGCCACCGGCCGATAGTCATTAAGGCACACTGCTTGGTTTTCCTTGGGTATCGGAATGATGGTCATCTTCTTGAAGCAGATGGGACCTCAGATTGTTGTAAAGAGAGGCTGAAGATGTCTGCCAATACCCCCACCAGCTGATCCACGCAGGATCTGAGCGCTTGTCCGGGTACCCCATCTGGGCCAGTCGCTTTTGATGGGTTGACCTCTGAGAAAGTTTACATCTGCAATACAGGTTCATCCAGGGCTTCCAAGGTGGAGGCCTTGCTCTCGCTGACCTCTTGCTCAAAACGGGGGTAGAATGCATTGTGCTCATCAGAGAGAGGTGCGTTGGAGCTGGTGATTTTACATGCCTTCATCCTGTAGCCTGTTATGTCTTGCAGACCTTGCCATAGTCGGCGGGGCCCTTGTGGCTAGCCTGGGACTCTAGCTTGGTCCAGTACTGTCTTTTAGTATCTTTAGCATCATTAGATTGTATCTGGCTTTCTTGTATAGGTCAGTGTCATCTGACTTGAACGCCTCATACCTGGACTTCAGCAAGCAGTGGATATCCCTGTTTATCCTTGGTTTCCGGTTGGGGAACACACGGATTTGCTTCTTTAGGGAAGGAAATCTGTCGTCCTTACTTGGTCTGGCCTATTATGTGACTCCAGAGCCGCAGCAATATAGTTGACTCTCAACTGCCCTCTGAAATGGCCTAGCGAGCCACTCAGTTGTATCAATCACTCGAGGGCAGCTTACCATCGTCTTTTGAAAGGCCATTAGGGATGGCCAATAAACGCCCATGTCAACTGAATGGATAAAAAAAACATTCCCCTGAAATATATTTAACAGTTTAATTTGCCATGCTTCGCACTGCTATGTTGGAAGCAGCTCTCCCAGTTAGGGCACCGTCTCTCAAATGGGGGTAAATATAGGAAACATTAAGAGGGAGGGCCCAATCTGACAATGGAGTATCAGGAGAATGGGCTTCAGAAATCAATGGAATTGAATATAAAACATCAAAATCATTACCTATTGCTTAAAGTGGAATGGCAATGCATTCAAGGCACCTGAAGTAAAGACAGAAAATTCCAGAAACAGTAAGATTTCCCATGGGCGCCAATTTGTTGATATTGGAGAGGACATGAAGCCAAATTCCTGATCTGTGCTCCCAATATATGGTTGTCCACATCAGAAGCACAATCTTATAAAATCATCCTTCAAAGAACAAAGAACAAAGAACAATACAGCACAGGAACAGGCTCTTCGGCCCTCCAAGCCCGTGCCGCTCCCTGGTCCAAACTAGACCATTCTTTTGTATCCCTCCATTCCCACTCCGTTCATATGGCTATCTAGATAAGTCTTAAACGTTCCCAGTGTGTCCGCCTCCACCACCTTACCTGGCAGTGCATTCCAGGCCCCCACCACCCTCTGTGTAAAATATTGTAAAATCCTACAGTGATCGATGAAAAATATCAATATTTGCTTGATATTTTCAGGCAAATAAAAAAGAAAATTCAGAAAAGACTCAGGCAGAATCTGTGCAGAGAGAAAAGTGGAGCAAGTCGCTGACTGTTCAAATTTGCAAGATTTGAAGTATTTTGCTTTTGTCTTATAATGTTGTAGGTCACTTAGCAAATTTAAATAGTACCTGTTTTTACTTGGCTCATGACATCAGGACACCACACAAAATGGAGGGTCGCAAAGTTGTAACCTCATCAACATCATTTTGGAATATCTAATGAGCATACGTTGCATTGCCAATAACGTCCAGTGCAGTCCAACAGAAGCAGGCTGTGAGCCACTATAAGGCTGATTTCCCATTCCTATTCCAGTCCCTCCCCTTGCTGCTTGTGGAAATGCTGGATGAATGCATTGCATCCCCAGATGCACGTGACAGAACTCTCTTCAGTGATGCTGAGATGGGGTGAGGTCTACCTTGAGCAGTAATTTACATAGAACATACTGCATTGAAACAGGCCACTGAGGCTAATTGATCTATGCCTGTGGTTAAGTTCTATGTTAGTGTCCTTCCACTCCTACTTCAATTAACTGCATCAGCATGCTGTTACATTTCTTTCACTCTATGTAATTATCTGGCTTCCCCTTAAATGTATCATTTTTTTAAACCTCTATATCTCCATGGGGAAGTAAACTCCACATTCTCATGAAGGTAAATAAGTTTCTCTTGAATTTCTTTTTGGATTTATTAGTGACTATCTTGTACATGATCCCTAGTTTGGACATCCTGACAAGAAAAATCAATGTTCCCTTGATAAACGCCTTAATAACTTTAAAGACCTCCCTCAGCAGTCAGTTCTCTTGCTTCTAGAGGAAAGTGCCCAAACCTGCTAGGTCTTTCCTGATAATTGTTCTGATGTGATCTTTGCAAATCATATGTTCATTTTTTCTAATCTGTTTAAATGAAGGTGAGGAGTTACTGCTCAACGGATTCCCAACCATCATGAACTTGCAAACTCTAGTGATCTCACAGATTTACTATTGTTTGCCTTGGTCACAGCTGGTCTTCATGCAGGCACGAAGGAGCATGTCTTCCTCAGGGAATATCAGGGTGCTCATGAACTTGGTGAAACATGTAGGCTGAGAGAGAAATATAATAGAATTGATATTTTTAGGGCACCGATTTTCCACTGAGTGGTGGCACTGGATTGGGCAGTCAGGGGTGACACTGATGACACGATAGCACCAGATGGCTTACAATGGTTCAAAATGACAGCACAGCACCGGCTTCTCAGGGGACGAATTGGGATGGACAATAAATACTGGCCTTACTAGCAATGCTCAAATTCCACAAATGAATAGAAAAAAAGAACTTGTTGACTCATCTAACAGCCTGTCAACGCAGGAGGTGCTAGAGTAACTGTAAACCTACATAACAACAACACTGATGTTGTTTCTAATATTATCAACAAAAGAGTCATAGTTTAATGTGTTTAAATGTCCCTACGCTACTTGAAAGATTTAATTAGAAAAAAGAATATTCTGAAAATACATAGTAGGGCAGCCAGCATCTCGGAACAGAGAACATAGATTAATTGTTTGGGTGTTTCTAAGTGGTAGTCATTGAGTCCAGTGCAGAAGGAGGCCATTTGGCCCTTCAAGCCTGCACCGACAACAATCCCACCCAAGCCCTATCCCCCATAACCCCATGTATTTACCCTGCTAATCCCTCTGACACTAGGTGGGCAAATTAGCATGGCCAGTCCACCTAACCTGCACATCTTTGGACTGTGGTGAATACCAGAGCACCTGGAGTAAACCCACGCAGACACAGAGACAATATGCAAACTCCACAAAGTCACCCAAGGCTGGAATTGAACCCAGGTCCCTGGCGGGTCCCTGGTTATATTGCTGAAATCCAGAGATCTGCACTTCTGATCCAGAGACATGAGTTTAAATCTGACCATGGCAGCTAGAGGAACATTAGAAACATAGAAAATAGGAGCAGAAATAGGCCACTTGACCCTTTGCACCTATTCCACCATTCATTATGATCATCCAACTCAGTAACCTGTTCCCATTTTCTCATATCCTTCAGTCCCTTTCGCCTCGAGCTATATCTAACTGCTTCTTGAAAATATACATGTTTTGTCCTCAACTGCTTTCCATGGTAGAGAATTTCACAGGCTTAGCACTCCCCGGGTGAATGAATTTCTCCTCATCTCAATCCTAAATGGTCTACCCCATATTCTCAGACTGTGACCCCTGGTTCTAGACTCCCCCTGCATCAGGAACATTCCTACAGCATCTATCCTGTCTAGTCCTGTTAGAATTTTACAGATTTCTATGAGAACCCCTTATTCTTCTAAACGCCAGCAAATATAATCCTAAATGACCTCAATCTCTCCTCATATGTTAGTCCCACCATCCCAGGAATCAGTTTGGTAAACATTTGCTGCATTCACTCCATAGCAAGAACATCCTTCCTCAGATAAGGAGTCCAAAGCTGCACACAATATTCCAGATGTGGTCTCACCAAGGACCTTAATAATTGCATCAAAACATCCCTGCTCCTGTACTTGAATCCTCTTGCTATGAAGGCCAACATACCATTTGCCTTCTTCACCTGCTGCACCTGCATGTTTACTTTCAGTGACTGGTGTATGAGGACACACAGGTCTCATTGCACATTTCCCTTTCTTAATCATTAGCCATTCAGATAATAATCTGTCTTCCTGATTTTGCAATCAAAGTGAATAATCTACATTTATCCACATTATGCTGCACCTGCCATTCATTTGCCCACTCACTCAGCTTGTCCAAATTACACTGAAGCATCTCTCCATCCTCCTCACAGCTCTGCCTCCCAGCTTTGTGTCATCTGCAAGTTTAGAGATATTACATTTAGTTCCCTCATCTAAATTATTAATATATATTGTCAATGATTGGGGCCCTAGCACTGATCGCTGCGGTACTCCACTAGTTGCTGTCTGCTGTTTGGAAAAAGACCAGTTTATTCTCACTCTATGTTTTTTGTCTGCCAACAAGTTTTCTATCCATCTCAATGCACTACCCCCAATCCCAAATTAATTTTACAAGCTAATCTCTTACGTGGGACTTTGTCGAAAGCCTTCTAAAAGTCCAAAAAAATTACATCCACTGGCTCTCCATCATCAACTCTACTAGTTACATCCTCGAAGAATTCCAGTGGATTTGTCAAGCATGATTTCCCTTTCATAAATCCATGCTGACTTTCTCTGATTATATCACTGCTATCCAAATGCTGTGGGGTGTGTAGGGCGAGTCGGCTATTGCCCTACAGACATCCATTGCCACCTGCTTGGACTAAAAAGTTCCCAAAATGGAAAACCCCTCGGTGCCAACTGGGATCTTACCAGAATTTGTTGGGTACATGCAACATGAAAAGAAATCCAAAACTTTATTATTTTGCCAAAAATAATTAAAATTATTTTCTTCAGAGCCAAAGAAAGATGGCTGCTATAAGTCACATGACCACAGCAGTGACCCTTGGTTCTGGGAGCGACCAACAGAAGTTACATGAACAAAAATTCCAATCTCAGCCTGGAGAATCTCATGCCTAATTGTACAGACCACTTGTAATCAAAAGAAATAGAGGCAGTGGCGATGAACTGGCTTTTCAACCTGAACTATGACAAAAAAGAGAGATTGAAACTTGTTATATTGGTAGGGATGCTAATAACCACCTTGTCTCTCTCCTAAGGAGGAACGATGGAATTCTGGTCAGAAGAGGGTACAATTGTTCAGTGCAATTAACCATTAATAGACCATGTAACGTGACTCAAGCTTCTTGCCTTTTGGATTGTTTTAAGTTTAGTTTTAAGTTTATTTATCAGTGTCATAAGTAGGCTTACATTAACACCGCAATGAAGTTACTGTGAAAATCCCCTAGTCGCCACGCTCCGGCGCCTGTTCGGGTACATTGAAGGTGAATTTAGTAGGGCCAAAACATCTTTTGGATGGTGGGAAGAAACTGGAGCACCGAGAGGAAACACATGCAGACACGGGGAGAACGCACAGACACAGACAGTGACCCAGGCCAGGAGTTGAACCTGGGTGACTGGCGCTGTGAGGCAGCAGTGCTAACCACTGTGCCACCCTCTATTACTTGTTATATACTTTGTTGGGTCTGGTTTCACATTACATTAACATTTTCCAAGTGCCTTGCTATAACCTCCTTAATAATAGGTTCCAGCTTTTATCTCTGACAGATTTTAGGCTAACTGGCTTGAAGTGTCCTGTTTTCTGTCTCACTGCTTTCTTGACTAGAGTAGTTGCATTCACTATTTTCCAAGCTTTTGGGACATTTCCAGAACCTTGGGAATTTTGGAAAATTAAAACTAATGCATCTATATCTCAGGAATCATTTCTTTTAAGACCCTAGGATCCAATGAATCCATCAAGAACTGGTGACTTGTCAGCCTTTAGTTCTAATAATTTTCTTGTTATCCTTTCCCTGGTGATTGACATAAGAACTAGATTCAGCCCCTCGAGCCTGCTCCATCATTCAATACAGTCATGGCTGATTTTGTCTTGGCCTCAACTTCATTTTCCTGCCTGTTCTCCATAACCCTTTAACCCATTAATAATTAAAAATCTGTCTATCTCCTCCTTAAATTTACTCTATGTCCTGGCATCCACTGCATTGGGGTAGTGAATTCCACTGATTCACGACCCTTTGTGAGAAGTAGTTTCTCCTCATCTTTGTTTTAAATCTGTTACTAATTTGATAGTATCTTTAACTTCGTTAGCTAGCCACACAGAATCTATCTGATAAAAATATATTATAATAAATCTGGGCACACCACTTTCACTAGCCATGGGGTGAGTAGCTGCTTCCTGCAGGAGCTGGAGTTCCCTGACTGGCTTTTGTTGGCTCTGTTGAAGAGCAGACAAAAGCAAACTGAATAAATTCATTACTGATCAGTACATGTTCAATATAATATTCCTCTTCATCCCGCTGTAATTTTGTTCAGCGTTTTTCTTTCCTAATGAATTGTGTTGATTCATTTATGTAAATTATGATTATACTCTTAGCAATACTCAATGAAGTATAATCTTGCAAAATATAAATTAGATCTCTGTCAAAAAATTGAATAAGATCAAAGTAGCTTGTTTGATTCAATTAAAATGAATGTTCATCTTCTTGAGAAACTATTTTTAAAAAAACAATACAGGTGCCGGAGTGCGGTGACTAGAGGATTTTCATAGTAACTTCATTGCAGTGTTAATGTAAGCCTACTTGTGACACTGATAAATAAACTTTAAAAAGGTAGTACATTAACATTTTGAAGATGGAAGCAATCTTAACCAGCAGAGGTCTCTTGTGACTTTGATCCGGTACTTGTGAAAAGCACAAATGTCATTGTAAAATTGATCTGAGGTGGCACTGGGGGATCTTACAGACTTCCTACAGCGTGTTATCAAACCTTTGGAATTGGAATGTTGGCACACAATAGATGGTGATCCAAGAGATGTGAGGATTACACAGTTTGAGACAATGTGTAAAGGCTGACTGGTGATGTATTCCACTGAGATATTTTGGATTGCTGGGTTGTCACAGTATTCATGAACAGGTGTATAGGTAAGAGGAACATATGTATTCAGTGAAGTTACAATTTGTGTGCATAGTCCCTGTGCTGTTAATATACTTGAGATTGAGTTCTGGCTGGTAAAAGAGGAAAAAAAATTATATTCTGTAGCATGGATGTGATGCGGTGCTAGATCCACACAGACACACAAATGCAGAGTTAATTTTAAAAATAATCTATCTCATGTTATCTGAAGATGCTCATATTTTCACAGCAGAGGTCAATTCATAAAATGTAATGGGCTTCTGTTCTTCTGCTGTGAGTTCTCATTCTACAATCATGTGGAAACCTGGAGCCAAGAGTCAGTGCAGAATTATATGATCATAATTTTCCTGTATCTGACCTCGGGTAAAATGGGGTAGCTGGAAAGATTTTACTTTCTGATAGGGAAGCTCTCATAGATCCAAATGAGTTGTCAGAAAGAAAAGTTGCAACTAGCTAACTGCAGTTTCAATGTAAAATATTAACAGATTCATTTACACACACTCTTCTTCCTCAGCCATACACTGTCAGTCCTACATTAATATGTTGGCCTCATAGTTGGGATGAAAACCTGAAGTTGAGATGTACATATATTACACAAAATAATTAACCACTGTAGCTTCTTTTGAACTCATCAGATTATAAATGTGCCAAAATCCAGAGAACCCAGAATCTGACACCTGTTTTAACTGGAACCAAATCATATTCATAGAAATTCTCAACAGGCCTTGTTCTGAACTCACCATGATAAAGGAAAAATGTAATCCAGACTGAAATTATATGAAAGGTTGCAGCTGTACACGAAGTGGGTGCCAAGGAGCAAGAATAACACATTAGTAGCCATATGATCCTTTGGATTTGTTACGGTTCAATGAGTTTTCCAATAAATTTTAGATTGGGAAATGAACCACACTTAAATTATTTGTGCTATCAGTTGTAATGCAGGCCTCATTATGATTGGAGTCTTTACAGTGGTTTCCATCCACCCCCTCCCTTATTTTACTTTTTTGTAATTTGACATAATTTGCTTCAAGGACAGGTCCTGCATAGATCTGCTGTATTGCTGAGATCTCACGTGCTTTTATTAACAGCAGAGTGCCTTAAACATAGAAAAGTGCACTCAGAATTTGGAATCTAATTACAAAATCTAGTTATTCTATATGGATAAATATAGTATTTAAGATAGTTAATTGGATCATAAGAAATAGGATCTGATTGCGGCCTTAATTCACTTTCCTGCCGACCGCCCATAACACCTGACTTCTTGTAGACCAAAAATCTGTCCAATTTAATCTTGAATACATTCAATGACTCAACCTCCACTGCTTTCCGGAGCAGAGAATTCTAAAGATTAACAACACTTGAGAATAAATTCCTCCTCATTTTTATCTTTAAATAGGAGACTCCTTACTTTGAAACTGTGCCCCCTCATACTAGATTTCCCCACAAAGGGTGACATTCGCTTAACATCTATCCTTTCCATCCCAATCAGAAGCTTATATTCTTCAATAAGGTTACCTCTCTTTCTTCTAAAATACAACAAGTATAGACCCAACCTGCTTAACCTTTCCCAATAAAACAAACCCTTCATGCCATGAATAAGCCTAATGAACCTTCACTGTACTGCTTCCAATGCAAGTGTGTCCATTTTTAAGTAAAGAGATCAAAACTGTACTTAGCTCTATAGGTACAGTCTCACCAATGTCCTGGACAGTTGTAGTAAGACTTCTTACTTTTGTACACCATCCCTTGCAACAAATGGCAACATCCTGATTATTTGCTGTCCTGGAACATCTTGTGATTCATGTACAAGGAGGATCCTTCCGTACAGTTGCATTCTGCAGTCTTTTTCCATTTAAATAATTTTCAGCTTTTCTATTTCCCACTTTTTGTGCTCTGTTTGCCTGCTCAAAAATGAATTCATAACAGAATAGAAATTCTTAAGGAACATAGAACCATAGAAACAGGAGGGCTACTCATGGCTGATCTGTGCCTGAACTCCATTTAACCAGTTTAGCTCTGTATTCCTTAATACACTTATCTAATAAAACTCTACTAATCCCAGTTTTAAAACTCCAACTGTCACTGCATTGAGGTTTCTCATTTTATACAACCAGGAACTGAGTTGCCTGGTGGAGTGTGCACTTTTCTTGGGCTATATTTGCCTGGTGGGGTGTACATTTTTCTTGGGCTATATTTGCCTGGTGGAGTGTGCACTTTTCTTGGGCTATATTTGCCTGGTGGAGTATGCACTTTTCTTGGGCCATGCTTCAAAGGACATTATATTAACAGTCTCGTATATAAAGAAAGTTGGGTCTGAGAGGGGATGTGTCTGAGAAGAACGGACCAGCAGGGAAAACCATGGGGAAATGGGAGAAAATAAATGGCAAAGAACAGCCAACTGAGCTGGTGGTGAAGGAAGTAGCTTCATGCGCTAGCTTGGACAATCACCATTGCAGATGAGCTCTGATGGTCATATGGAGGGGTGGTCATATGGAGGAGGGAGGGGGAGAGAGATGGGAAGAGGCGAATCCAATGTCTTCCCACCACTATGGCATATTACCATTATCAGGAGCCTTAGCAGCGCAGCAGGTGGCATATTTCAACCACTTCATGACCCAATTCCTGCCCCTTTGCACATTTTGTCCATGGCAGAGGGGTTCACCACAGTTGGGGAGACGAACTCATGGAAGGCTCTCCTGGCACTGCTGGCCATTCCTGCACTCAAAGCCTGCCAGCCTGACCCTGGGCATCTTGGCATTGACATGTCCCCTCCCTGGCCAGAGCCAGGGAACTGCAGTTTCAGTAATGGCCAATGTTAACAGTGGTATTACTCAGGCTGCCAAGTTGTTGACTCTCTTGGGTTTGGGCTGTTATTCTCAGTTGGACAATGGCCCCAGCAGTGGCCTGTTAATTGGTTGGAAACAGTCATCACCAGGTTGGTTTCTCTGGTTAAAAAGAACAGTTGTCATCTGCTTTTTTTTGCTTATCCTGGTTGAACCCACTTTATGAAAGATAATTAGCAAACCCACTCCTGAAGACCTTGCACAGCAAGCTGATGAATTGTGCAATTATGAAAAACTGAAAGACACTGACTGTAGCTGTAAATTTCAAATTTTTATTCATAAAACACAAGTAAACTAAACATTACATAAATCAGATAAATAAACACTTACTTGACAAAATTTACATCCATTAATTCATCTCCAGGAAAAGATGTTTCTTGTTCAGGTCTTGTACTTAATCAGACAAGTTGTTCATCTTCCTGACCTCGTTTGTTATGTTGGTGGGGGAGTGGCAGATGAAGCATGCTGGCAGATAGAGAAAATAAAAGGATTAAGTAAACATTTATTTAAGCCTTTTGTCAAACTTCCAAATAGACATCTAACGACAGGCAAGTGAGTGAGATAAACAAGTAGATCAGAGACACCGAGGGTGACAACGACTGACACATTTAACTTTACTGGTGAAAGTGCTGGCTCCACTGTATCCCCAGTGTTCACAAACCACTGGCACATTCTAACGTAGACCAACTTCTCCTGGAGCATCATGGGGCCCCAGATGCCAACTGCCCAGCATGTCACAAATAAAGAATTCATCCCTTGGTCATAGACAGAATCCCACCCAACAATTGCACCTGTAAGTATAATCAGGGACAGATCAAGATCCCAAATCTAAAAAAGAAAACTATCACGGGGCCAATTCTCCCAGTGCAGTGGACCAGAAGACTCAAGCAGAGGCCGTGTAGCAGGCTTTCCGCTGGGCACCGCGACCTCCGCGCATCTCTGGCTACCAGATTTATGGCGGCATCAGTTCCCCACCAGAAATCAGCACAGAGATGTATAAATCCTGCTAATTGGCAATAGCATAGCATTAACAAGCCCAGGACTAAGTTTTCCAGGACCATAAGCCTCTGGAAGCCCCCGAGGAGGTCAGGGGTAAGGGGGGACGCCCTCTGGGCATTGCCAGCCTGGCACCCTGGCACTGTCCAAGAGGCAAAGTGGCAATGCCCGGGGGCACCTTGGCACAGTCCACTAGGCATCAGGCAGCGTCAAGGGGCAGGGCCAGAGCCTATAGGAGGCGGGGCCTATGGGAGGAGGAGATCTAGGGTCGGGGATCCTGTTGCCACTTTGCGTTCAGCGGTGACAGAGGGAGGGAGGCCAGCAATTGGGGCTGGCCATCAGGGTAGGGGGGTGGAGGGGTGTTCGGCTTGCCAGGGGAGTCATGACTTCAGCTGGGGGTGGAGGGGAGATAGAGGCGGGCCGGGGGAGGATTTGCCAGACACGGGGCCCAGCGATCAGGGCATGGGGGTGTGGGGGGTTCGCACAGCCAGCGATGCGGGGTCGCAGGGCTGGCCAGCAATCGGGCATCCGGCAGTGCGGGGCTATTGTGCATGCGCCAATTTCTGCTCTGACAGATTGGCGCATGCGCAGTGGCCTGCTCAGCGCTAAGCTGCCAGCCTCTTCAGAAATAGGCCCTGCCCACAGCTTTTTAATGAGATTCACACTCGTATACTCTGCAGTGCACAAAGTGTGGGAGATTCATTTTGAAAGTCCCACTGAAAAAAAACACAGCGATTTACTCCAGTTTTTAACGCAAATTCGACACAAATCTTTTTTGGGAGAATCCCACGCACATAAAGAACAAAGAACAAAGAAAATTACAGCACAGGAACAGACCCTTCGGCCCTCCAAGCCTGCACCGACCATGCTGCCCGCCTGAACTAAAGCCCCCTACCCTTCCGGGGACTATATCCCCCTATTCATGTATTTGTCCAGATGCCCCTTAAAAGTCACTATCGTATCTGCTTCCACAACTTCCCCGGCAGCGAGTTCCAGGCACCCACCACCCTCTGTGTAAAAAAAACACTTGCCGAGTACACCTCCTTTAAACCTTGCCCCTCGCACCTTGAACCTATGCCCTCTG
The DNA here is from genome assembly GCF_964213995.1 of Mustelus asterias. NCBI lineage: Eukaryota > Metazoa > Chordata > Chondrichthyes > Carcharhiniformes > Triakidae > Mustelus > Mustelus asterias. The sequence goes on along the minus strand of NC_135802.1, from coordinate 98,920,315 downwards.
GTAATTGACTCTTCCACCCTGGGAAAAAGCTTCTGACGATCCACTCTGTCCATGCCCCTCATAATCTTGTAGACTTCTATTGCCCCTCAACCTCCATTGTTCCAGTGAGAACATATATTTCAGTTGATTCGTTTTCAAGGTTCAGGTACCAGTGAATTGGCACGAGACAAGTCTACACTTACTGTCATATTGATCTACTTCTACAAGCGGTCGCAACAATTCAGGTGACACCCTAAAAATCATTTTAAGTTTAATTACCTTGCCATCAATTAGGGTGTACAAGTTGTGCCTTCATGGCTTGGAAGCATTTGGAAGCAATTCTGCTTCAACATTGTTGAGGCTCCAGCTGCTGCTGCCACTGGCACTCTTGTTGCAATGATGAAAAATCATTGACATGCTGGCTGGCTGTTGGACCAATGCAAATTTACTCATCAGTTTCCCAATCAATTCTGCTTTAGCCACAGGAGATATAAGTAATAAACAAATGAATAGGTTAACTAATTCTGAGAGTGCCACATTTTATAGCTTGACATCCTGAGCCTCCGGCAGCCCCAACTTCTGGTGCAGGGTTGCTCTCTCTTCCTCCAGGCTCTTAACTTACTGCTGCTGGGATGACTTTGCTTCTCGAAGTCACCTGATCTTCTTATCCCCTTTTCAAAGCTGTGATTGGGTCGAAGGGTGGCTCAGGCATCTCCTGCAATTAGGTGGGACTTCCTGCTTCTTCCACTTGCTCCTGGGGCTGAGAAGCTGATATCATAGAATCATAGAGTCCCTACTGTGCAGAAGGAAGCCTTTTGGCCCATCGAGTCTGCACCAACCACAATCCCACCCAGGCCCTATTCCTGTAACCCGTCATATTTACCTGCTAATCCCCCTGACACTAAGGTCAATTTAGCATGGCCAATCCACCTAACCTGCACATCTTTGGACTATGGGAGGAAACCCGGAGGAAACCCACGCAGACACGGGGAGAATGTGCAAACTCCACACAGAGAGTGACCCAAGTCTGGAATTGAAGACAGGCCCCTGGCGCTGTGAGGCAGCAGCGCTAACCACTGTGCCACCATGCCGACTCGATTGGTGCTTAGAACAAAGAACAAAGAACAATACAGCACAGGAACAGGCCCTTTGGCCCTCCAAGCCCGCACCGCTCCCTGGTCCAAACTAGACCATTCTTTTGTATCCCTCCATTCCCACTCCGTTCATGTGGCTATCTAGATAAGTCTTAAACGTTCCCAGTGTGTCTGCCTCCACCACCTTGTCCGGCAGCGCATTCCAGGCCCCCATCACCCTCTGTGTATAAAATACGTCCTTCTGATATCCGTGTTAAACCTCCCCCCCCCCTCACCTTGAACCTATGACCCCTCGTGAACGTCACCACCGACCTGGGAAAAAGCTTCCCACCGTTCACCCTATCTATGCCTTTCATAATTTTATACACCTTTATTAGGTCACCCCTCATCCTCCGTCTTTCCAGTGAGAACAACCCCAGTTTACCCAATCTCTCCTCATAACTAAGCCCTTCCATACCATGCAACATCCTGGTAAACCTCCTCTGCACTCTCTCTAAAGCCTCCACGTCCTTCTGGTAGTGTGGTGACCAGAACTGCGCGCAGTATTCCAAATGCGGCCGAACCAACGTTCTATACAACTGCAACATCAGACCCCAACTTTTATACTCTATGCCCCGTCCTATAAAGACAAGCATGCCATATGCCTTATTCACTACCTTCTCCACCTGTGACGTCACTTTCAAGGATCTGTGGACTTGCACACCCAGGTCCCTCGACATATCTACACCCTTTATGGTTCTGCCATTTATCGTATAGCTCCCCCCTATGTTAGTTCTACCAAAATGCATCACTTCGCATTTATCAGGATTGAACTCCATCTGCCATTTCTTTGCCCAAATTTCCAGCCTATCTATATCCTTCTGTAGCCTCTGACAATGTTCCTCACTATCTGCAAGTCCAGCCATTTTCGTGTCGTCCGCAAACTTACTGATCACCCCAGTTACACCTTCTTCCAGATCGTTTATATAAATCACAAACAGCAGAGGTCCCAGTACAGAGCCCTGCGGAACACCACTAGTCACAGGCATCCAGCCGGAAAAAGACCCTTCCACTACCACCCTCTGTCTTCTGTGACCAAGCCAGTTCTCCACCCATTTAGCCACCTCCCCCTTTATCCCATGAGATCCAACCTTTTGCACCAACCAGGGCGGCACGGTAGCACAGTGGTTAGCACTGCTGCTTCACAGCTCCAGGGTCCCGGGTTCGATTCCCGGCTCGGGTCACTGTCTGTGTGGAGTTTGCACATTCTCCTCGTGTCTGCGTGGGTTTCCTCCGGGTGCTCCGGTTTCCTCCCACCGTCCAAAGATGTGCGGGTTAGGTTGATTGGCCAGGTTAAAAAAAATTGCCCCTTAGAGTCCTGGGATGTGTAGGTTAGAGGGATTAGCGGGTAAAATATGTGGGGGTAGGGCCTGGGTGGTATTGTGGTCGGTGCAGACTCGAAGGGCCGAATGGCCTCCTTCTGCACTGTAGGGTTTCTATGACTTTCTATGACCATGAGGAACTTTGTCAAACGCTTTACTAAAGTCCATATAGACGACATCCACGGCCCTTCCCTTGTCAACCATTCTAGTCACTTCTTCAAAAAACTCCACCAGGTTAGTGAGGCATGACCTCCCTCTCACAAAACCATGCTGACTATCGTTAATGAGTTTATTCCTTTCTAAATGCGCATACATCCTATCTCTAAGAATCCTCTCCAACAACTTCCCTACCATGGACGTCAAGCTCACCGGCCTATAATTTCCCGGGTTATCCTTCCTACCCTTCTTAAATAACGGGACCACATTAGCTATCCTCCAATGCTCTGGGACCTCACCTGTGTCCAGTGACGAGACAAAGATTTGCGTCAGAGGCCCAGCGATTTCATCTCTCGACTCCCTGAGCAGCCTTGGATAGATTCCATCAGGCCCTTGGGATTTGTCAGTCTTTATATTCCCTAAAAAACCTAACACTTCCTCCCTTGTAATGGAGATTTTCTCTAACGGGTCAACACTCCCCTCCGAGACACTCACAGTCAACACATCCCTCTCCTTTGTGAATTCCGATGCAAAGTATTCATTTAGGATCTCCCCTACTTCTTTGGGCTCCAAGCATAATTCCCCACTTTTGTCCCTGCGAGGTCCGATTTTTTCCCTGACAACCCTTTTGTTCCTAACGTATGAATAAAATGCCCTGGGATTCTCCTTAATCCTGTCTGCCAAGGACATTTCGTGACCCCTTTTTGCCCTTCTAATTCCTTGTTTGAGTTCTTTCCTACTTTCTTTGTTTTCCCCCAGAGCTCCCTCCGTTTTTAGCTGCCTGGACCTAACGTCCGCTTCTCTTTTCTTTTTGACCAATCCCTCAATTTCCCTGGTTATCCACGGTTCTCGAATCCTACCCTTCCTATCCTTTTTTACAGGCACATGCCTATCCTGCAGCCCTAACAATTGTTCCTTAAAAGACTCCCACATGCCAGATGTGGATTTACCCTCAAACAGCCCCTCCCAATCAACAGCTGCCAATTTCTGCCTAATCCCACTGAAGTTAGCCTTCCCCCAATCCAACACCTTACCCTTGGGACACAACTCATCCTTTTCCATCACTATCCTAAAGCTAACAGAATTGTGGTCACTATTTGCCACATGTTCCCCTACCGAAACTTTGAAGACCTGACCGGGCTCATTCCCCTGTACTAGGTCCAGTATAGCCCCCTCACTAGTCAGGCTATCTACATATTGTTCCAAAGAACCTTCCTGTACACATTTTACAAATTCCTCCCCATTCAGACTCCCAGCCCTACGCAATTTTCAGTCTATACCAGGGAAATTGAAGTCTCCCACTACAACAACTTGAGTCACAGGCACCTTTTGACTTACCACCATCCAATTGCTCAGTATGGTAGCAAGTTGACTGGCTAGGGACTCTTTAAGTCGAGCAGACATTTTCTTCAGAGGGGAGAAAAATAGGCCTTTAGAGAATGTGAAGTCACAATATCAGCTGTTTTCATTTTAGTTCTCAGAAGATAATTGGCAAATCATGATCAAGATATCTGAACAACATTTACCCTGGCCATATTTAATGTCCTCATCATTCTCATCAGATCTGTGCAGGGAACATCATCATCACCGTTGCTCTTTGTCTCGATAACAATGCTAATAACCATTGGCAGCCTTGATTCCCGTGCTGTTAAATTAATCTTGATCCCTTGACGGGTTCCTGTGGCAGAGGGTAAGAACAGAACATAGGGAAATCAAATTAAATTCACTTTTACAGAATATATTTTAGATTAATTCATCCAATTACTCACAGCATCATATTTCCAGGCAAATATCCAACATATTTTCAATATAAGAAAGGCTGAGATTTAAAAAATATACTTGGTTCTTTCACGGAAGAATCCAGCCTTTCATCTTTGATATTTACCTAAGATAAGAATCTGAGCTATAGTACTCAATCCCTCTTGGAACTATTGTTCTCCTTCCCCGAGGATTTGCACACCGGGATCCAACACACTATACCTCACTTCCCTCATGCACTGAGGGACCAAAGTTCTTGATACGCTCATGATGTCAACAAATTGGCAGACATTGTCCATGAGGAATCATATGCAGACAGGCTTTGGCAGCTGTGATTAGTAAAGTAAAATTCCAATATAACAACTAGAGGTGTTCGAAGAGCAAAAGGAAACGACCAATGTATTTGCCCAGCCACAAAGCAAAAAAGACTTCTATAGCAGACTTAAAGCAGCATACTAGTCCCTTACTTGTAAAAGTACCCTCTCTCTTTATATTTTACAGATTTCTGCAAAGAAAATAAAAATGAGTTTCTTAACTGGCCAGTGACTAGATAGCTTCAGAATTTTATGTGTTGTTGATTGCAGGCTGAAATCTCTGCAAGAACAGTCAAACTGCTTGTGGATAGCTTCTTCCAGGCCAGCGATTCAAATTGCCCGCTCTTGTGGAGTGCCAGTCACAAAGGCCAATCAGCTTTCAGCTTCACTGAGCACCAGCCAATAAGCATACATCAGGAGCGGGGCCTCCAATTTTGAGCTGCAGGTGCAGAGTCAAGAACAGATGTTAAAATCTCAGTCAGCCAATGAGGTATCCCAGATTGGGACCACTTGCGTTGTGGGTCCTGCCATAGTAGGGGAGGCCTCTGTGGTCGGCGCCATCTTTGTTTCACTGAGAATCACAAGAAAGTAAAACGTCAAATTGTGAACTCAGTCTCGTATGCCGCCTCTAGGCCCTGCTCCACCCCTGTGCCTCTCTTGAGGATAAACTACTGAGACACTGAGGGTGAGCAAATCACCCAGAATGAAAAGAAGTAAACCTATGAACTAAGAAAACTGGTCTGAAGTTCTTATATACTTTAAAATGGAACACCAGTAAAACGTGGAAATAAAAATATTGGTCTGAACTGTTTTTTTCCTTCTGGGGAGGGTGGGATGCTGTGGGTGAGTGTGTGAGGATGGGCAAGTGAGAGGGTAGGTGAGGGTGTGAAGGTGAGGGGGAGTGCGTGGGTGAGATGGAGGGAGGGTGGGACTGGGTGAGGGTCAGAGTGAAATCATAGAAATCATAGAAACCCTACAGTGCAGAAGGAGGCCATTCGGCCCATCGAGTCTGCACCGACCACAATCCCACCCAGGCCCTACCCCCACAGCAGTGCAGCAGTCTTATCAAGCCGACATTTATCCAGGCAATTTTCTGTTCAGGCTCAGTTTTCATTGACTTGACACAGCTGAGCCAGTGTCTCTTCCATTTGATTCTGCCACCTCCTCCACCTCCACCTTCCCTCTTTCTCTTAATCAATCTTGTCCATTTCTCCATATTCCATTAACACTGGCTGTGTAAAGTCAGGCAGGAGTGCAGATCGCTGGCCAGCTGTATTCCCAATGCTGATGTCTGTTGTTAAGAAACACTGTGTCATTGTGGAAATAGGCAGACTGACAGAGCTGGAGGGGAAAGCTACAGCTCAACTAGGATTGGCAATATTAGGTGCAATAGTATTGGGGATCCAGGCTGCTGTAGTCTCAGCCACATATCATAGAAATCATAGAAACCCTACAGCACAGAAAGAGGCCATTCGGCCCATCGGGTCTGCACCGACCACAATCCCACCCAGGCCCTACCCCCATATCCCTACATATTTTACCCGCTAATTGCTCTAATTTACGCATCCCAGGACATTAAGGGACAATTTTAGCATGGCCAATCAACCTAACCCGCACATCTTTGGACTGTGGGAGGAAACCGGAGCACCCGGAGGAAACCCACACATACACGAGGAGAATGTGCAAACTCCACACAGACAGTGACCCAAGCCGGGAATCGAACCCAGGTCCCTGGAGCTGTTGAAGCAGCAGTGCTAACCACTGTGCTACCATGCTGCCCTTAATCTCCCTATTTCTTATTGGTGGAATTTTCTGTTTTCTTAACTAAGGCCAGGAATTTCCAAACTCATCCATGGCTGGGATTCTCCAATCCTGTTGCTGTGAATGGAGATTTAGCTGAGTGCCAAATGCTCCATTCTCGCTGGCAGCGGTGACAAGCGTACAACATTGGAGAATTCGGCCTAAGAATCAACTCAGATTAGAAAAGCGGCATGCTTTCCTGCATATATCTTGAAACTAAGTTAAAAGAAATGCTGGAGTCAAGTCCCACAACATCACGCTGACCAGCATCCTTGGCCTTCAAGGGATCAAAGGGCGCCCTGATCTAACAAAAATAAAAATAAGAACAAGAGTCCCCCCATGGACACAGAGACCCCCCCCACACACACACAGGGTACCCCCCCCACACACACACACACAGGGTAACCCCCCCCCCCCCCCCCAACTGCAGTGTCAGGAGGCCATGCAAGTTGACAGTGTCAGTGGGCAGTGCCAGGGTACTGTGCAGGCATGATCCTCAGCCCTAGCGAGCTGTACTTACCTGGACGACGCCGGCAGGAACCATTGGCCAGGTTCCCATTTTATGAAACCTGTTGAAAACCCTACATTGGTGGAGTTACAGCGGTGGGGCCCACTAAGTGTATGGTACTGGGGTTCCTGACCTTCCATGGCAGGAACCTCATTTAGCGAGGAAATCCCACCGGTGTGGTAGCTGTTTTGAGATTCCCGTTCATTTCTCTACCCCTGCTGCCATTCCTATCTGCCGTAAGCAGGAAGCAGAAACCTGGTGTCTTTATGTATTATTGTTCAACATGTGGAAATTCTTGATATATTGTCATTGACTTTGCCTGCGTAATTTTTGTTTTGTGCAAAAATAAACGGAGAAGTGGAACCATGTGTACGTGAGCGGCACGGTAGCACAGTGGTTAGCACTGCTGCTTCACAGCTCCAGGGACCTGGGTTCGATTCCCAGCTCGGGTCACTGTCTGTGTGGAGTTTGCACATTCTCCCTGTGTCTGCGTGGGTTTCCTCCGGGTGCTCCGGTTTCCTCCCACAGTCCAAAGATGTGCGGGTTAGATTGATTGGCCAAGCTAAATTGCCCCTTAGTGTCCCGGGATGCGTAGATTAGAGGGATTAGTGGGTAAACATGAGGGTTAGAGGGATTAGCAGGTAAATATGTAGGGATACGGGGATACGGCCTGGGTGGGATTGTTGTCAGTGCAGACTCGATGGGCCAAATGGACTCTTTCTGCACTGTATGGTTTCTATGGACCCCACCCACACCATACCCCCAAATATTTACCACTTATCACAGTCAGAGTTTCTGACCAGTTTCAACTTATTTTTCCTTCTGGGCTATGAGGAGAGATTGAAGAAACCCAGGTCTGGATTTCTAAAATTTAGAAGAATGAGAGGTGATTGCATTGAAACAGGGATCGACATGCTAGATGCAGGAAGGATGTTTCCCCTGGCTGGAGGATCCAGAACCAGGGACACAGACTCAGAATACCATTTAGAAATATGGTGAGGAGGAATTTCTTCACTTGAAGGGTGGTAAATCCTTGGAACTCTCTACCCCAGAGGATTGTGGAGGTGCTGGCACTGTTCATGTTCAAGACAAAGATCAATAGATTTATAGTTAGTAAAGGCATCAAGGGATATGGGATAGTGTTGGAAAATGACAGCAGGGTACCATGATTTCATTGAATGATGGAACAGTCTCAAGGGGCTTATCCTGCTCCTATTTCCTCGGTTCCCATTACCTTATTGCCTTCATAATCTATCTAATGCTGACATGATAGTAATTGAAGATAATAATCAAAGGAGTGAGTTAGTACTGACAAATTTTCGAAATCTATTACAATTTAAAAATCTGATGATGCAAGGTAAGATAAAACACGAATTAAGCAGTGGCAACTCAGTACTTTTCTTAGATTATACATAGCTTTGACATTCTAACCTTGGCCGTACATGTGCCTGTCCTCTGGCTGCAGTGTTTTTGATTATAAATTTAAGCCTGCTTTCTTCAGTATTCTAGAGTTTCAATTAGTTCTGCAAAATCAATTCTTCAAGGTGACTCTACCATTTGATCTAAATTTATCAGAAATAACAGAACATTCAATTGTGTGCTGTAAAGTAAGATTAAATGATCTCAAAAGCACTCCAAAACAAAATATTTTACTTTCATAGATTCTCCTGAACCATCTGTATATATTTCTTTTCTCTTTTGTGAAGTGAGATATAGATCACAGTAGACATGCCGTAAGCTTGTGTGAAACACTGAGTAAATGCTGCAGATATGTTCTGAGCTGAGCTGGTATGAGATAATAAGCACTTCGACAGACATATGTGTAATTATGCACTTTCACAGACTTCATTTGTGTACACAAAAAGGGTTCATTAGCAAGAAAACAGCAGCCTCATGGCTGCATCTAGCTCCTTATATGTCTCCTGCCTAAGAGGATTCCACCCCCCGGGCTGATTACCCACCCTGAGTCCCACTTAGCCCCCACTCTGTTGTTTTGCCCTTAAAGGGACAATCACCACAAATCACCACATCCCTCCTCCTTTAACTCCTTTTATACAATCTTCAATAACTAAGTTACTCAATCCTAAATTCTAACTAAACACTATGTATGTGAGTTAGACAATTATAAATTGAGTCTTTGAGGTGTTTTTCTATTTCTTGTAGAGTGGGGTGATTCTGTAGTCTGAGACGTTACCACAGGATCAACATTAACAGGAACTGTAAAATGGGTACCTCTTCTGGCACAGGCAGTTCATTGTTCAGGAGGGATGTGGTGATTTGTGGTGATTGTCCCTTTAAGGGCAAAACAACAGAGTGGGGGCTAAGTGGGACTCAGGGTGGGTAATCAGCCCGGGGGGTGGAATCCTCTTCAGCAGGAGACATATAAGGAGCTAGATGCAGCCATGAGGCTGCTGTTTTCTTACTAATAAACCCTTTTTGTGTACACAAATGAAGTCTGTGAAAGTGCATAATTACACATATGTCTGTCGAAGTGCTTATTATCTTATATCAGCTCAGAACATATCTGCAGCATTTACTCAGTGTTTCACACACGCTTACGGCATGTTTACTGTGATCTACATCTCACTTCATTGTTATTTGCTTCCATAGAGACATCAGTTATGTCTATAATAGGTCAATTAGGTATTTTGTGCTTATGGGTTTGAAAATATTTCTTGATGGCAACACTGACTGCTGTAACATCTCTCTACTCCTGAAATGATCAACATGCTTATGAACAATCCATCTCTCCATGTCCACTTGGTAAGGCAAGCATCTAGTCTTGGAGACGATAATTCCAGAGATCCAACTTGATTCACTATGGAAGTTTCATATTATGACACCATGTCATATTATGTACTTAATATGGTTTTCTATATTTCAGTGGTGATGGCTCATAGATAAGATCTTGAGGCTTGTGTGTTTAAACTTCAACACTTTTATAGGTAGGCTTTAACTATGTACAGTTTCAAATATATTCTTGCATGGAATTGCGCCATGCAGGCTCACTGCTTACTGAGTTCTGTTCTAGATTGTTCTCCGACCATTTGATGACATACATCCGTCTGTAGGTAGTGCCACTCTCCAGTTCCACAATGACCCTTGCTTTGCCAAGTACCCTTACATTATAATGCATGCAGGCACATATCATCACAATACAACAAAATCTTGTGCCTTGACAGTTCTTTCACAATGTTATTCTGTCACGTGTGGAGGAATGGTCATGGTACTCTGTTTCTTATGCTTAAGTTGTGTGATAAAATTTCTTCTCTTTCCAGCATTTCAATTAGTCATAGGGTCATAGAGGTTTACAGCATGGAAACAGGCCCTTCGGCCCAACTTGTCCACACCGCCCTTTTTTTTAAACCCCGAAGCTAGTTCCAATTGCCCGCATTTGGCCCATATCCCTCTATACCCATCTTACCTATATAACTGTATAAATGCTTTTTAAAAGACAAAATTGTACCCGCCTCTACTACTATCTCTGGCAGCTTGTTCCAGACATTCACCACCCTCTGTGTGAGAAAATTGCCCCTCTGGACACTTTTGTATCTCTCCCCTCTCACCTTAAACCTATGCCTTCTAGTTTTAGACTCCCTTACCTTTGGGAAAAGATATTGACAATCTAGCTGATCTATGCCCCTCATTATTTTATAGACCTCTATAAGATCACCCCTCAGCCTTCTACGCTCCAGAGAAAAATGTCCCAGTCTATCCAGCCTCTCCTTATAACTCAAACCATCAAGTCCTGGTAGCATCCTAGAAAATCTTTTCTGCACTCTTTCTAGTTTAATAATATCCTTTCTATAATAGGGTGACCAGAGCTGTACACAGTATTCCAAGTGTGGCCTTACCAATGTCTTGTGCTACTTCAACAAGATGTCCCAACTCCTGTATTCAATGTTCCTGACCAATGAAACAAAGCATGCTGAATGCCTTCTTCACCACTCTGTCCACCTGTGACTCCACTTTTTCATCAAACTCTTTATCATATTGGCGTGACCATTTCAGCAATCTTGTTCTGGCAAGTAATCTCAGTTTCTTTCTCTAAATTGCTGATTCTGCTGTCAATTTCAATGTTTTTACCTCCTCAGTTAATTTCTCATTGCTAAGTTTCCTTCTTCAAGCTCTTATTCTCCTGATTCAATTCTTCACTGGACTCATTCTTATTTTCTAATTGCTTTTTCATGGACTTCAGCTTATTCTCCATTGTTTCATTAATTTTTCTTTCTTCTTAATTTCATTTTATAAATCTTTTTCAAGTTTGCCATCAGTTACTTCACCTTTTTTAAACGACTTCTCTCGAGCTTTAATTTTTATTGCTGATTCGTCTTTATGCTCAAAGATTCTTAGTTTCTTTTAAAGTCTTTAATTTCTGCATTTTTTCTGAGGGCAATCCGTTATGTTCTTACTGGACAGATACATTTCACAAATTAAACCTTTGTTTCTACTCGTCTTAACTTCAGCTAAACCCTTTTGGCTTCACTTTTGGTCAGTTCTGTCTCTGTCTAAGTGTTGACTAGTTTCCATTCTGCAATTCTCTCATTGCCCTTCTTGTGACTATATTGATGGCTTCTGGTTACGCATTTTCCCACAAGTGGGAATATGCTCTCTTTATTCACTCTATCAAAACGTCTCATAATTGTAAAGACCTCTATTATATCACTACCTCAGCCTTTTTTCAAGAGAAAAGAGACCCAGTCTGTTCATCCTTCCCTGATATGCATACCCACACACTCCTGGGAATCATCCTTGCTAACTTTTTCTCCAGTGCCTCTATATCCTTATCATATATGATAGTGAGAATTACAAGCAGTACACCAAGTGTGGTCTAAATAAGGTTGCATGCAGATTTAGCATTACTTCCCTATTTTTCAATTCCATTTATCTAGAAATAAAGCCTAATGGTCAGCTTGCTTTTTTAACATCTTGTTAACCTGTGGCAAAACTTTAATGATTGGTGTATCTGTATTCCAAGATTCCTTTATTCTTCTACCCCACTGAGACTTTCAGCTTCCAAGTATTAAGTAGCCTCCCTGTTCTTCCTACCAAAATGTACTGTTTAACTGTATTGTCTTCCTTGGCCAATTATTTGCCCTTTCAAGTTTGTTAATGTCTTCTTGTAATTTATTTTGTAGTTCTCAGTATTGACTACATACCCACCCAATTTGACATCATTCACAAATTTTGTGTTTTTGACTCCAAGGTCCAAATCATTAATATGAATTGTGAACAGCAGTGATCACAGCACTTATCCTTGTGGAATATCACTTACCACTTTTTGCCATTCTAAATATTGTTAGTCTTTAACTGTTTGCAGATTACAGGTTACTGTTTTGCGTGGTGCTGCTGCCATGCAGATAAGCTGCTTCCAGAATGATTTCTCTCAGAGTCTATTATCATGTGACTATGTATCATACTATCAGCGATACTATTTTCCAGTTCCACGTTAACCCTTGCTCTGCTGAGCATCTTCACATTACAATAGCATGCACACAATATCATAACAGAGCCCTAGCAAAACAGGAGTCAATGAGAATCAGGGAAAAACTCTCCACTAGTTGGAGTCATACCTAGCAGAAAGGAAGATGGTTGTCGTTGTTGGAGGTCAAGCATATCAGCTCCAGGACATCCCTGCAAGGGTTTCTCAGGGTAGTGTCCTATTCCCAACCATCTTCAGCTGCTTCATCAATGACTTTCCTTCATCATCAGGTTAAAATTGTTCGTTGAACAACATTCAAGTTTGGGCTGAGAAGTAGCAAGTAACATTTATGCCACACAAATGCCAGGCAATAATTCTCTCCAACAGGAGAGAATCCATTCATCTCCCCATGACATTCAATGGCATTACCATTATTGAATTCCTCACTATTAACATCCTGGGGGTCATTGTTGACCAGAAACTGAACTGAACCAACCATATAAATACTGTGGTTACAAGAGCAAGTCAGACACTAGGAATCCTGCACAAGTAACTTCTCAAAGCCTGTCAACCATCTACAAGGTGGTCAGGAGTGTTATAAAATACTCTCTACTTGCTTGGATAAGTGCAGCTCCAACAGCAGTCAAGAAGCTTGAGACCATCCAGGACAAAGCAGCTGACTTGACTGGCACCCCTTCCGCAAACTCATTAAGACTCCTTAAACAGCACCTTCCAACCCCACAACCTCAACCATCTAGTAGAAGGGCAGCAGATGAATGGGAACACCACCACTTGCATGTTCCTCTGCTGTCGTTGTCGTTGTTGGAGGTCAAGCATATCAGCTCCAGGACATCCCTGCAAGGGTTTCTCAGGGTAGTGTCCTGTTCCCAACCATCTTCAGCTGCTTCATCAATGACTTTCCTTCATCATCAGGTCAAAATTGTTCGTTGAACAACATTCAAGTTTGGGCTGAGAAGTTTGCGGCACCCCTTCCGCAATCAATGAGAGAAATCACTCTGGAAGCAGCTTATCTGCATGGCAGCAGCACCACGCAAAACAGTAACCTGTAATCTGCAAATAGTTAAAGACTAACAATATTTAGAATGGCAAAAAGTGGTAAGTGATATTCCACAAGGATAAGTGCTGTGATCACTGCTGTTCACAATTCATATTAATGATTTGGACCTTGGAGTCAAAGTCCTGGAATCCCCTCCTATGGATGTACCTACACCACATGGACTGCAGATTACTAGGTATAATGGTATTGTCACTGGACTAGTAATCCAGAGACACAGGGTAATGTTCTGGGGACCAAGGTTTGATGGCAGATGGTGAAAACTAAATTCAATAAAAATCTGGAGTTAAAAGTCTAAGGATGACTGTTAAACCCATTTGGTTCACTAACCTCCTCTGGGGGGAGGTAATCTGCTGTTGTTATCTGGTCTGGACTATGTGTGACTCCAGACTCACAGCTATGTGGTTAACTCTGAAATGGACCAACAAGCCACTCAGTTCATGGGCAATTAGGAATGGAAATTAAAATGGCAGCAATGCCCACATCCCATGAAATAATGTTTTAAAAGCCTCTTGTCGGGTCGCTGCCTCTCGCGCTCATCTAAAGCTCTCTTAACTCATACTGCCAATTATCTGTTGCCCATTTTGCACCTTTGCAGGTTTTGCATCCATATTGTCCAGTGGTCTTGTAGATAGAGGAGAGAGTGTGAATTTAGAAACATAGAAAAACTACAGCACAAAACAGGCCCTTCGGCCCCACAAGTTGTGCCGAACATATCCCTACCTTCTAGGCCTACCTATAACCCTCCATCCTATTAAGTCCCATGTACTCATCCAGGAGTCTCTTAAAAGACCCTACTGAGTTTGCCTCCACCACCACTGACGGCAGCCGATTCCACTCGCCCACCACCCTCTGTGTGAAAAACTTCCCCCTAACATTTCCCCTGTACCTACCCCCCAGCACCTTAAACCTGTGTCCTCTCGTAGCAGCCATTTCCACCCTGGGAAAAAGCCTCTGAGAGTCCACCCGATCTATGCCTCTCAACATCTTATATACCTCTATTAGGTCTCCTCTCATCCTACGTCTCTCCAAGGAGAAAAGACCGAGCTCCCTCAGCCTATCCTCATAAGGCATGTCACTCAATCCAGGCAACATCCTTGTAAATCTTCTCTGCACCCTTTCAATCTTTTCCACATCCTTCCTGTAATGAGGCGACCAGAACTGAGCACAGTACTCCAAGTGGGGTCTGACGAGGGTCTTATATAGCTGCATCATTATCCCCGGACTCCTAAACTCAATCCCTCGATTGATAAAGGCCAGCACACCATACGCCTTCTTAACCACCTCCTCCACCTGCGGGGCTGATTTTAGAGTCCAATGGACCCGGACCGCAAGGTCCTTCTGATCCTCTACAGTACTAAGAGTCTTTCCCTTTATATTGTACTCCTTCATCCCATTTGACCTGCCAAAATTTCATCTGAAATAATTTTGGATGTGCTCATTCAGCAATTGTACCATCAGCAATTTGCTTTACTGCCCATTTTATTACAGCTTCTTGTTCTCATCACTGTTTCAGAATATTCCAATGTGACCTAAGGGATTTTTTTTTTTTACACATCTCAGAGTATCCATTTTGGAAAGCGGAAATTTCAGATCAACCTTTGAGCAAAAACAATTTGCTTCTCTATATACCAAAACGAAGCAATTTTCTCCGGTTCAGCATGTCTTTAGCTGAGAAGCTAATTTGGGTCTTGCTGCAAGGCTGGCAGACTGAAGGACTCACTGACAATGCTATTGAAGCTGCATATTTTCACAAGCTTTCTATGCTTTTTTGCTTGCACTATCTTCTGAGTGTACCAGCTTCCAGTCTTTTCATTTGTAAGTTGATAGTACCACATGGTTCTAATAAGGACATTTTAAAGTTATTTGCTCGCTTTTAAATCTCATATGACTCTCAAATACAAAATTGCCTTGTTGCAAAACATGACATTGAATGATGAGGTATGTAACGAGATAATTGCATTTAAAATGAAAAAAGGATATATTTAATAAACTAATGAAACTCAAAGAGGGAAAAACCCTAGTCCAGATGTATGGTATTTCCACGTTTTAAAATAATCTAGGGAAAAAGATAGCAGAAGCTTTACTATACATATTTAAACATTTTTAAAAAGTGGTGCCACCTGACTGGTGGATTCCGAATATAATTTCTATATGCAAGAAGAACATGACCTCAGGGAATTATAGATAAGTCAGCTTCACATCAGTAGTAGGAAAAATAATGGAATCACTACTGAAGGAGAGAATAGCAGAACAATTAAGAAAGAAAAAAAGTATAAGAATGAATAATCAGCATAGATTTCAAGAGGGAAAATTTTGCTTGACCAATCTTCTTGATTTTTTTGAGGAGGTAACAGAGAAAGTAGATAATAGAACTCCAGTAGAGAGCCAGAATTTTGCGCTGAGTTGGTGGCCACCTCCATAACCCCCTACCCCTCCCCCTGCACCCATCCCCTCACCACCACTGAAAGGTTGGAGCGAGCCCACCTCCGCTTGGCTGGGTCACTCCACAGTTATTTTAACAGCTGATGGGCATTAATTGTCTCGGCACAGAACTTCCGCTCCCTATCGGGTGGCATGTCCTGCTTCCAAGAGTTACTGGCCAATCACATGGCTGGCAGTTCGTTTCTCCCAGCACTGCCGCCAGGATTAGTGGGACCACAGGCAGTGCCATGGATCTGGGCTTAAAGGTAAGGGAGGTGTGGGAGCGGGGTCTTCACGGCATTGGGAGGGGGGAAATGCAGGGGGCATGGAAACTGATTGGGGGAGCCTTCATTGGGAGCAAGGTACCTGAACGGGAGACACACATTCCAGCCTGGCAGTGAGGCTTCTAAGTTTTACCTGGTACTAGCTGGCATGGGTAAAATCCCAGCAATTAATTTCCCACTCAAGGGCCTCAATTTTCCCTTAGGTAAGTGGGCTGCCCAATGTCTTCTCCCGTGGGTAAAATCTCAGTGGAGACAGGTAGGAAATTGATATGGCACTGCAGCCGCGGTGCCCAATTTTACATCCCCCACCTGCCAACCCGCTACCTGGATGGGGGTGGGAGTTTGGGGGAAGTGTTTGTGGAGTGTAAAATTCCAGCTGATGTACTATAGAAACATAGAAACATAGAAAAACTACAGCACAAAACAGGCCCTTTGGCCCCACAAGTTGTGCCAAACATATCCCTACCTTTTAGGCCTACCTATAACCCTCCATCCTATTAAGTCCCATGTACTCATCCAGGAGTCTCTTAAAAGACCCTGTTGAGTTTGCCTCCACCACCACTGACGGCAGCCGATTCCACTCGCCCACCACCCTCTGTGTGAAAAACTTCCCCCTAACATTTCCCCTGTACCTACCCCCCAGCACCTTAAACCGGTGTCCTCTCGTAGCAGCCATTTCCACCCTGGGAAAAAGCCTCTGAGAGTCCACCCGATCTATGCCTCTCAACATCTTATATACCTCTATTAGGTCTCCTCTCATCCTACGTCTCTCCAAGGAGAAAAGACTGAGCTCCCTCAGCCTTTCCTCATAAGGCATGCCACTCAATCCAGGCAACATCCTTGTAAATCTCCTCTGCACCCTCTCAATCTTTTCCACACCCTTCCTGTAATGAGGCGACCAGAACTGAGCACAGTACTCCAAGTGAGGTCTGATGAGGGTCTTAAACAGCTGCATCATTATCCCCAGACTCCTAAACTCAATCCCTCAATTGATAAAGGCCAGCACACCATACGCCTTCTTAACCACCTCCTCCACCTGCGGGGCCGATTTTAGAGTCCTATGGACCCGGACCGCAAGGTCCTTCTGATCCTCTACAGTACTAAGAGTCTTTCCCTTTATATTGTACTCCTTCATCCCATTTGACCTGCCAAAATGGACCACTACGCATTTATCTGGGTTGAAGTCCATCTGCCACTTCTCCGCCCAGTCTTGCATCCTATCGATGTCCCTCTGTAACTTCTGACATCCCTCCAGACTATCCACAACCCCACCAACCTTCGTGTCGTCGGCAAACCTACCAACCCTCTACTTCCTCATCCAGGTCATTTATGAAAATGACAAACAGCAAGGGTCCCAGAACAGATCCCTGGGGCACACCACTAGTGACTGTCCTCCATTTAGAAAAAGACCCATCTATACCCACTCTCTGCCTCCTTTGGGCAAGCCAGTTCTGGATCCACAGGGGAGCAGCACCTTGGATCCCATGCCCTCTCACTTTTTCTCGAAGCCTTGCATGGGGGACCTTATCGAACGCCTTGCTGAATTTTCAAAAGGCCTTTGATAAGCTGCCCCATTATTGACTAATGAAGAAGGTCAGGGAATGTTGAGCCAGTGAACATGTGGCATCACTTAATTTCTTTTTCACCAAAATCAGTCTGTCCACAGAATGGACTGTTTAGCTCTGTTAAGCCTCTCACTGAATCTCTCCCCCTCACTGTCTATTGAGTTTGAGGCCAAGCTGCAGAAATTGCAATGCATTCGCGAGGGGGAATGCTTTTTTACCAGGAGACAGTCACATCTCTTACAATAGGATCTTTGGATTTGGTCAGTGGTCAGGGACAGGAGGGTGTGACTGTAAGTGAGGCAGGTACAGGGATCAAGAAGGTAGAAGTGGAGGAGACTCAGCCTCTGCAATTGTCCAACAAGCTTGAGGTTCTTACAGTCTGTATGGATGAGTGTTGTGGCTGCAGGATGAATGTGCAAACTGACCATGGCACTTGAAGCCATTCAAGTGGTGGGAGTTAATAGGAATGTATTGCCAGTAGGGGACAGTACAGTTAGGGGGAATAGAAGCAGTTCTCTGCAGTCGAGAGTGAGAGTCCAGATAGCTGTGTTGCCTTCCCAGTGCCAGAGTTTGGGACAATTGCTCTGGGATGAACAGGAACTTGCGGTGGATTGGGAGGACTCAGAGGCCATGGTCCACTTGGTTGAACTAAGAAAGAGGCTCTTCTGAAGGAGTATGAGTAGCGAGGTACTGCTCAGAACCTCAAAAGTAATAATCTCTAGATTATTACCTGAGTCATGAATAAATTGGCATAGGGTAAATAAGATTAGAGAAATAAATGCTTGGTTCAGAGATCGGTGTGTGAGAAATGGGTTTTAATTTATGGGGCACTGGCACCAGGACTGGGAAAAATGGGAGTTTGTACGGTTTCGACGATCTTCATTAAAACCATGCTGGGACCAGTGTTCTAGTGAGTGGTATAACTAAGGAAGTAGAGAGGGCTTTAAATTAAATAGTGAGGATGAGGGATCAAGTCTGGGAAGATGTGATAATTTGAATATAGAAGATGAGGAAGGGAGCAAGGTAGGAAAAAGGAAAGTGATGATCAGAATGTGGCAGGAAAGAAAAAGGGTACAAACCTAAGAATGCATCCATAGCAAAGCTTACAAAAGTATTGAAAAGACAGAACTAAATGTTTTGTATCTTAATGCGCATGGCATTCATAACAAAACAGGTGAATTGACTGCGCTAATTGAAATAAATATGTATGATCGGATAGCCATTACAGAGGTATGGCTGTAAGATGATAAAATCTGAGACTTTAATATTTAAGGGTACGTGACATTTAGGAAGGACAGAAAGCTAAGTAAAGCTGGTGGCGTAGCTCGGTTAATTAAGGATGACTGGTACAGTCGAGAGAGATAACTGTAGTTCTGGAGATCAAGATGTAGAATCAGTTTATGCAGAGAAATAGTGAAGACAAAAATTAACTTATTGGAGTGGTTCATAGGCCTCCTAACAGAACCTCCTAACAGTAGTGCAGGTTGTACAGGAATTGGGGGTAGGTGTGGAGTATCCGAATCAGCTGCCCATAGCTGCATCAACCTGGGAAATTATGCTCTCTTCAGATGAGTCCTCACAGTCATTCATTACCGGACGTACCAAGCCAGCCAGGCTGAATGAGCCAGAGGCTTTGCAGTTATTGTTGAGTTTCCACGCATCCAGGATACCATAGATTGCATTCATGTGGCAATCAAAGGTTCAGGAGGTCAGCTGGGTCCTTTGCAAATAGGAAGGGTCGCCACTCCGTGAACATGTAGAGAGTATGTGATCTAGATTCTGCAAGTTGGTGCAAGGTACCGAGGCAGCTCCTATGATACAATCATACTGCATCATTCTCAGATGCCAAGGTTGTTTGTGGTTCCAGTTAGGCTGAATGGTTGATTGCTGGGTGACAAAGGGTATCTGTTGAAAAGATACCTCATGATGCCACTCTGGCATCCTAAGGCAGAGGCAGAAAAGAGATATAATCAGTGTCATGTCTCCAGGTGACGGTTGAACGGACAATAGGGTGACTGAAGATGAGGTTCCGTTGCCTGGACCGTTCTGGAGGTTTCATGCAATATCCTCCAGAGCGAGTGTCACTTACAATTGTGGTCTGTTGCATTCTGCACAAGCTGACACTGGCAAGGATGACTCCCTCAAGGATGAGGATAATGAGGCAGTTCTACATGCCTCAGAGGAAGACTCTGCAGATGGATCTGATGAAGAGCCAAGGCAGGCATAGTTTGAGGACAAGGAGGCAGTCTTGGTGAACATTCAGGGAGCCTGAGAGACTAGGGAGGCCTTGATTCAATGTTCCTTCAGCTAGGCTGCAAGAGCTTGGCTTCCATCTTTGTGCAAGAGGGCCGCCTCCGTCACACACATTCCTGACATACAATGCCCGGACCCCAATGTCATCTCACAACCTCAGTAATAAAGTTTGCTGTCCCTGTCATCCATCATAAGGCATTGGTGAGGTCTGCACCTATGAGAAACACTCAGGACGTTGAACCAAAATCTTGCTATATATATTCATGAGAGTTACAAACAAGGAACAAAACACAATACAGTTGGCAAAGTCTCACAGAAACAATATATCACATTGATGAAATGAACGCATGTTACCCGTGAAAACCCCATCCTGTGCTCATGCTGCTTAAACTTATACTTCTGAGTGCTACAGCCGGTGTCCCCCCCACCATGCTGGTAGTGGCGCTGGAGACAGATTGCTTACTCTGCTGCTGTGTAGGCTTGATGACCTTGGCGGTCATCCTCTGGCTGGTGGAGCATGATGTGGAGATGCCGGCGTTGGACTGGGGTAAACACAGTAAGAGTTTTAACAACACCAGGTTAAAGTCCAACAGGTTTATTTGGTAGCAAATGAACAGGCAAATGAACAGGGAGCATGAACAGGCTTCGCTTGGGAGGGTGCAGCCAGTGACATGGCTGGCCACCTCTCAGTGTCACAGACTCAGAAGATGCCACAGTCACTAGTAGATGGAGGAGGAACTGCCACCCTCATCATGAGAGAGGACAGGCAGCTTGTGCACCAGCCTGAGGTATGTCTGGATCTCACTGCTCACCATTGATGGACGGACACCTAGCAGAGTAACTAGCCGCCTCATCCATCTCGCACGCTGACGGTGACCTCCTGAGTGATCTCCAAGTGCATGGGCTTGGAGGTCCGAGTGTAATCCCAGGAGCCTCTGATTTTGTTCCTGGGAATACCTCTCCACTCCCTCAATGGAGAAGGCTATGCACCCGGTGCTCAGGTTCAGTGCAGTGCTTAAGATCCACATGCATTCTTCCATGACAAACAGCATGGCACGCAAACCCTCAGAGATCAGTTCCAGGTCTTCCCACACATCCTGCTGGACATCCAGCATCTGCTGCCTGATGGATGACTCCAAAGTCTTGGCATTTGCCTTGGACTCAGAATGGTCCTCCAAATGCTTGCAGCCTAGGCACTCTCTGCCTCTGCCAGCTCCATGTATGTATGTGATAAGTCCTCACCACAGTACACACCAGTGCATCAGTGAGGCACTCGCCTGATGAAGGGGCAGCACTGAAAGCTCATGCTACCAAATAAACCTGTTGGACTTTAACCTGGTATTGTGAGACTACTTATTGTGCCTACCCCAGTCCAATGCCAGCAACTCCACATCAGAGATAACGTGTTATAACCCAAAGATATGCCTGTATATGTGTTGGTGCTTGGTGCAGAAACGGATGTGATGCGGGAGCATCACTTGGTAGTTTCTCCTCAGGTGTCAAGGGGTCCTTTGGATCAGTCACACATTGAGGGTGGCACTTCTAAGGAAAATAAAGCCAAAAACATCATCACCATGCGTCTGTGTAAGCACAAGTAGTGCTTACTAAAACAGACACATGCCTCATTATAATGTCTCATCACATACATACATGGAGCATTATAATGGCCAAGTGATGGGTACTCAGGATTTGAACTTCTCATTGGAGATGCCATGACCCTGCCCTTCTTGAACACTCCTCCGGTCTCTCATCTGCTCACTGCCCTTCGAGACCCCAGATGTTCCGAGACTTGTGAACCTCCCTCCTCATTTGCATTCCTTGTCTAGAGTGTCCATCTCAAACCTAGACAGGATCATGATGTTGAACACCCCACCACCCGTTTACATGCACTCCAGCGCGTTATGGCTTCTTTTCTCCTGAATATTAACAAGGTCAATCACAAGTTAATCCTCTACTTGCAACACCATTCCAGCCTTACCACCCATCTCCCCAGAGAACCAGCTCGAGATGCCCATCAGATTGGCACTCCTGACCCTTCTATACACACAACGCGAGAGGCAAAATCTCCCACCCTTGGCAGGCAGATGGATATGTGCCATTTGGCACTATGCATCTCATATCCCTGAGCACCGTATCTTTTGGCCACTCTCCAAGACATCTATACTTATTCCATGCCAAATTGACACTCACTCTTGCAGAGCGCAGAAGATCATTGAGCCATTTCCAACACTGAATCCATGTGCAGCGCATCACGCCCACTCACCTGGGCACCTCCACCCAGGTTTTCTTTGTGTTGTGGGGTGGCCTCCTCTTGCCATCCTGCAGCACAAACATTTCACATCAGGCACTCACTGCTTCCACTAGAGCACGCAGTCAGTTGAGAATCATGGGGCGGAGTTCCCACCAGTATTGGCATCCCACCTACCATGCCATTGGGTGCTGAGGCCATCACTTGTGCAAATTGTCCCGCTCTCCTGTTGACAGATCCATTAGGCTGCTTCCCAACTCCTTGCAGCCTTCAGGGAACTGGCTGGCCTTTTATACATCTCTTTGGGTCACCATTTAATGTGATGCGCACCACGCTCCTGCCTCCAATGGCTATGTTGCATCAATGACCGGATGCAGTTCACATTGACCAGCCCTTAAATGGTCAGCCATTGGGAAATCGCATTGTTCCCACATTCACAGGCAGAAGCGGACAATATGACAGCTTCTGGGGCTGCCAATCACACGTGCCTAAGAGCATAAAATTTAGGCCTATATAATTGCATTGCTAGATCTCTCTGTGCATCCAAACCTTTCAGTATGTTTCTTGGCTTGTTGTGAAACATAAATAGTGGTTCTCCCACATATTGTTGTATTCTTGAGATGAATCACTGATCCATATTAAACTGCATGGGGAGAACTCATTTGTACAAACTATATTGACTCCCTGTGGGCTGTTATCTAATTGGCCCAAATGATGTTCTTTAATTGTATCACAACTTTCTCCCCTCTATTTGTCTAATTTCACTGATGTCCTTATGTCTTTCTGAAGTCTTTAACAGTCATCCTCACTGTTTATCAAAGCTCTTACTTTTATATTGTCAGAAAATATTTAGATTCTGTTTTCTAAAGCCATGTTTAAATCATCTTTATACCAATAACAAAAGCTGGCTTCTTTGTAGAACACTTCCTTTTGTTCGATTTTTCTAATTTTTGGCCACTTCAAAAATTTAATTAAGGTTTGCATCATAATCAATAAAATTGCCATCCTGCTCAAGCACAAAGTCTGACTGGCCAGTTAACTCAGGGAAGTCAGGAGAGCATCCAATTGCAGCATCAACGTGGGAAGTGAGGGGGTGACAGCAGAATCAGGTGATGCCATGACAGATGCTGGAGCATTGATGAAAGAGGAGAATCCTGTACCTGTGTCAGGGTCCCTCAGCAAGCCAGGGCTCTCCAGCCCTCGGGCAGTTAAAGGATGGGTGCCAGGGTAATCCCAAGCTTGGGTCAGCCCAATCAGCAGCCTGCCTCCATGTGTTTGGTGTTCATGGGTGTTTAGATTATGTGGAAGTAAAGCTTCTCTTTGTTGTGCCAGTCAATAAATCTTAAATTCACTGTTGTTTCTTCTCCTTCCAATTCCTATTGCCCCGGTGAGAACTCAGTGACAGCTTTGCTCCATCAGGAGGCTGGCAGCATTGGACTAAGCCACATCTGATCAGCTCCTCAACCTTCTCATTGTACATCGTGAACCTAGGCAGAGGGTGATGAAGTGCAAACTGAAGTTGATAACAGCAGGGCTGCAGAGAGATAAGGCTTTATTGGTATGGATGCAACAGGCAGTAAGGGTCATATGAAATATATGTGTATCACTGCATCCTCTGCCTTCCTCAGGGATATTTCATTTTGCTTGGCTTGTGGCTCCAGGGGTCATTCTTATTGTATTGCCAGGTTAGCAACCTTCTCCACATTTTCATTATTGGAGAAGGCATCATCATCACCCATGGTATCCTCCTTGTTTAATATCTCCCCCATTTGCAGTGGCATGTTGTGCAGTTCACAGCAGACCCACACAATATGCAACACCCTCGCTGGTATATATTAAAGGACTCCAATGGATTGATCTAGGCACCTGATTTGGATACTTGGAAATAGTTCAGCTTCAGATGGTAGACTCCATCGCATCCCACACATTTACGGACATAAATAAATCGGAGCAGTAGTTCATTCAGCCCCTCGAACCTGCTCAGACATTCAATCAGATCATGGTTGATCTGATTGGAGTCTTAAATCCACTTTGCTGGCTGATCCTCAGAATGCTTGTAGATCAAAAATCTGTGAAACTTTGTCTTGAATATATTCAATGACCAGCCTCCATTGCTCTTTGGGGTAGAGAATTCCAAAGATTAAACAACCATCTCAGAGAAAAAATTCCTCTGTCTTCATTGGGAGAGACACAGTAAGAGTTTTAACAACACCAGGTTAAAGTCCAACAGGTTTATTTGTTAGCAAATACCATTAGCTTTCGGAGCGCTGCTCCTTCGTCAGATGGAGTGGAAATCTGCTCTCAAACAGGGCACAGAGACACAAAATCAAGTTACAGAATACTGATTAGAATGCAAATCTCTACAGCCAACCAGGTCTTAAAGATACAGACAATGTGAGTGGAGGGAGCATTAAGCACAGGTTAAAGAGATGTGTATTGTCTCCAGACAGGACAGCCAGCAAGTCCAGGAGGCAAGCTGTGGGGGTTACTGATAGTGTGACATAAACCCAACATTCCGGTTTAGGCCGTCCTCATGTGTGCGGAACTTGGCTATCAGTTTCTGCTCAGCGACTCTGTGCTGTCGTGTGTCGTGAAGGCCACCTTGGAGAACGCTTGCCTGAAGATCAAAGGCTGAATGCCCGTGACTGCTGAAGTGCTCCCCCACAGGAAGAGAACAGTCTTGCCTGGTGATTGTCGAGCGGCGTTCATTCATCCGTTGTCGTAGCGTCTGCATGGTTTCCCCAATGTACCATACCTCAGGACATCCTTTCCTGCAGCGTATCAGGTAGACAATGTTGGCCGAGTTGCAAGAGTAGGTACCGTGTACCTGGTGGATGGTGTTCTCACGTGAGATGATGGCATCCGTGTCGATGATCCGGCAGGTCTTGCAGAGGTTGCTGTGGCAGGGTTGTGTGGTGTTGTGGTCACTGTTCTCCTGAAGGCTGGGTAGTTTGCTGTGGACAATGGTCCGTTTGAGGTTGTGTGATTGTTTGAAGGCAAGAAGTGGGGATGTGGGAATGGCCTTGGCGAGATGTTCGTCTTCATCAATGACATGTTGAAGGCTCCGGAGGTGCCGCACCGACCTTCTCAGAAGACAAACATGGGACAGGGTGGACAGAGTACCCTTCGTCGTCCAGTACTTCCCCGGAGCGGAGAAGCTACGGCATCTCCTCCGGAGCCTTCAACATGTCATTGATGAAGACGAACATCTCGCCAAGGCCATCCCCACACCCCCACTTCTTGCCTTCAAACAACCACACAACCTCAAATGGACCCTTGTCCGCAGCAAACTACCCAGCCTTCAGGAGAACAGTGACCATGACACCACACAACCCTGCCACAGCAACCTCTGCAAGACGTGCCGGATCATCGACACGGATGCCATCATCTCACGTGAGAACACCATCTACCAGGTACACAGTACCTACTCTTGCAACTTGGCCAACGTTGTCTACCTGATACGCTGCAGGAAAGGATGTCCCGAGGCATGGTACATTGGGGAAACCATGCAGACGCTACGACAACAGATGAATGAACACCGCTCGACAATCACCAGGCAAGACTGTTCTCTTCCTGTGGGGGAGCACTTCAGCAGTCACGGGCATTCAGCCTCTGATCTTTGGGTAAGCGTTCTCCAAGGCGGTCTTCACGACACACGACAGCGCAGAGTTGCTGAGCAGAAACTGATAGCCAAGTTCCGCACACATGAGGACGGCCTAAACCGGGATGTTGGGTTTATGTCACACTATCAGTAACCCCCACAGCTTGCCTCCTGGACTTGCTGGCTGTCCTGTCTGGAGACAATACACATCTCTTTAACCTGTGCTTAATGCTCCCTCCACTCACATTGTCTGTATCTTTAAGACCTGGTTGGCTGTAGAGATTTGCATTCTAATCAGTATTCTGTAACTTGATTTTGTGTCTCTGTGCCCTGTTTGAGAGCAGATTTCCACTCCATCTGACGAAGGAGCAGCGCTCCGAAAGCTTATGGTATTTGCCAACAAATAAACCTGTTGGATTTTAACCTGGTGTTGTTAAAACTCTTACTGTGTTTACCCCAGTCCAACGCCGGCATCTCCACATCATGACCTTCATTGGGAGAGCACAGTAAGAAGTCTCACAAAACCAGGTTAAAGTCCAACAGGTTTGTTTGGTAGTACAAGCTTTCGGAGTGTCGCTCCTTCTTCAGGTGAGACCCATTATAATTATAATGGGAGACCCATTATAGTGAAACTGTGCTCCTTAGTTCTCAATTTCCTTACATTGGGAAACATCCTCTCAGAATTCACCCCATCAAGCTCCCTCAGAACCATACACGTTTCAATAAGATCATCTCTCAATCTTCTAAATACCAATGACCATAGGCCCAACCTACTCAATCTTTCCTCACAAGACAACACCTTCATTGCAGAAATCAACCTAATGAACCGTCTGCTTCCAGCACAAGTATTATCCCTCCTTAGGTAAACTTAAAATGCTGTGCAGTACACTCAGTGTGGTCTCAGAAATGTCTTGTACAGTTCTAGCAAGACTTCTCTCCTTTTATACTCCATCCACCTTTCAATGAAGGCTATTATCTATATGCCTTACTAATTGCTTGCTGTATTTGCATGCTAGCTCATTTGTGGGTCATGTACAAGGACAGCCAGATCCCTCTGTACTGCAGCATTCTGCAGTCTCTCTCCATGTAAATAATATTCTGCTTTTCTATTCTTCCCACTAAAGTGGCCAACCCCACATTTTCCCATATTATATTCCTTGATGGCTAGCTGAGAGAGCCAGCATTGCAGCTCCCATTTCCTTGCCATGTCCTTTAACCCTGAAGCCCTGTGTTTCCTGCATGCCATCGGTGAAATCTAAAATGCACTTGAAACTGTCAACTGGCATTTTAAATACCTTAGTTTCCATCCCCCACTTTTTTGAATAATTTGCATGTCAACGTGCAAAGTTTGCTCTCCATGGTCTCTGCTGTTAGTAAAATCTGGAAATGATATAAAGACATTGCACTATCAGCCGAACATGTCCTACTCCAATGTTACAGCACCCACTGCCTCCAAACACTTTCGAAGTTGCTCGCTAAAACCCCAGCCAATGTTTTCCACAAAATATATTTGCTTTTCCAACTTCAGCGGTAATAATACTTTACAGAAAATAATGTATTGTGAAAAATAAGTCATGAGAAAGACTCTTAGATCAAGAGATCTACTGTGAACTGACAGAACATAAAGGTGTGGCAGCGAAGAATGAGCTTTACCCAGGAAATAAGCAATATCCTTTTCCAAGAGTGTTTTGTGACCCTTGGACAGAATTTCTATTAGGTCAAAATTTGAAATACCTTTAGGTATCGTACAGCCAATCATGAGTAATACAGTGCCAAAAATGTGACATTTTCGCATTTATATTGCATTCAAAATAGATTTAAAACTAATTTGAATTTCCACTAGCTTGAAAATGTCAAACTGAATGTCTCAAACTAACAGCGCAGAGTTTAAATTTAATGTCAAGTAAATGATAAAATGCCAGTGAATTTTTCATGTCTATTAGCCAACCCTCTATCAGAACAGGGAGATTTATGACAGAAACCATGATTTTCATTCCCAGCTGCCTTCTGAAGCAACAGAAATTGGGCAGCTAGCAGCAGAGTATGTCCAGGACTCACATTGTGCTAAATTTGTTCCTGATTTTGCACATCCCCCACTTTTTTGAGTAATTTCCATTGGCTGGTATTTATGTGCTCACCTCTATCCAAATGAGGTAGTCATGAGCAATTGGTGCCATCGTCCCATCTTCTGTTATCCCATCTCAGTTCAGATTTTTGCACCTCGGATTTGGGTCAACTGCCACAGCAGACAAAGACACTCAAACTCTTAAGTCATCGTACAACAATCTCCTTTATTGTACCTTCCTAGTTACTGATTCAGGCAAAGTTATCACAAAGTATCAAACTCCATTATACAAAGTATCAAAATTCACGGCTTGGACTTGGATATTACCCGTTGTGAGGCAAGATCATCAGTCTCCCTCCCAATGGGTTCTGATGTCTCTGAGTCCCTGTTGTTCCCATGGAGGGCAAACGTTTGCCTGTTTGGAGGTGGGAGGCTGTTGCTGCAGGTTATCGCTGTCTCCGATGTTCCTCTTTTTAATCCAGATCAAGCCAGCAGTGACTGTACTCACAGGGATCGTGGTCAATCACAGTCTAATCTGAGACAGCAACAGCCACATCTCGCCCTGCAGACCTCAACAACTTTGTTGCCCACTGACGTGCGATATAACTCACGAGGCAAGAGATGCAGAACAACCCAACCCTAACCCCAACAGCAACATATATACAGACTCATAGTACCGGCCAGACCCTGGCTCAGTACTACCTGGTGGGAACCAACGATGGTTCACCACACCCACACAGTCCTTAGGCTTATACAGAGATAGCCTTTTTGACCATCAGACTTTGCTGGTATCTTATGGATACGCATTAGGCTACAAAATAAAATTGCTTTCTATCCTCTGCTTAAACAAAATTCTGAAATGCACTCAGTGCAAATGGAACTGATCCTGACCCCATTGCTCCAGATCCTGCTCATGAACATCAACCTGATGCACAGGAATGTCCCTTGGAATTAGTATGCATCTAAAACTCGGAGAGAAAGCTGAGGGACTGGTCATTGGGTTTGGTCTTCAGCTACACTAAACCACCTATTGAGAGCAAACACTTACCTGTTTGATGGTGAGAGGAGGTTGCTGGCAGATCCTCTCATATCCTTTAGGGGCTGGACATTACCGCTAAGGCCCACTTTGATTAGGTGCTGCAGCACATAGGCCTCCGTCAGGCTGAACCACAGCAAGACGAAAGAGTTTTCTGACATAAAAGCAAAATACTGCAGATGCTGGAATCTGACAGACAGCTCTGACGAAGGGTCATCTAGACTCGAAATGTTGGCTCTATTGTCTCCCCACAGATGCTGCGAGACCTGCTGAGATTTTCCAGCATTTTCTGTTTAGAGTTCTTTGACATCCTTCTTGAGTGACTTACATATGGGATAACATCACAATGGAAGGTATCCACCCAAGCCCAGAGGATACGTGCAAATTACTGTTGAAGGGAAAGGGCAAGTGAGTTGGAGATGCAGTGCAACAGGTCTCTCTTCATTTATCCTCTGCTTCTGAGGATAGGCATCCAGAGCGCAAAGCAAAGGGTAATTGGCCTAAATGCGTTATTTATCACAAAACCCACTCAAAGTAATTGGATGCTGCTAAAAGTTCAATTTATGCTCAAATACACATTGATCTGGTTCACTAATATCCTTGAGGGAAGGAAATCTGCCATCCTTACTTGGTCTGGCCTATATATAACTCCAGAGCTACAGCAATGTGGTTGACTCTCAATTGCCCTTGGGCAACTAGGGATGGGCAATAAATGCTGGCCAGCCAGCGACGCCCATGTCCCACAAATGAATATGTTAAAAATCTAGACATTACTGCTGGTGACTTAAGTTACAAGATGTATTTGCATGACATTCCACTGTCCAATATTTTAAAACTGGTGTTTTACTTTGAATGGGTTATCCCATTTGCTAAAGTTGTTGACAGAGCCTCTCATAATAAACCAAATAAGGTCAGAGAAACAATTTTGCATTGTCCTGCAGTCAGCTTCTTTAGGTGTGTGCAGCAATCACTGACCTGTCCTCTGTCCAAATTAGGACACAATCAATGTCATTAAGTGACAATTGGCTAATATCACCACTTTAAATTTCCAGAAAGTGAATAGAGCTGGATTGCCAGCACAAGTCGAGCACAGGAAACAACCCATGCACGAGAACAGATGGGTCTGGGGCACACCAGATACTGAACTGCAGGCACCTGCTAAGCGTTCCTAGACACCTCTCCGGCAAAGGGGATTGTAATATCAGGCTTCCGCGTTACAAGTAGTGGCTTCAGGATAGAACCTGGAATGGGATGGGAGAACATCCATTAGGGAGTGACATTATGAGTTGGGAGGGCACCATCAAAATGGAGGGCTGTGAACAAGACAGGAAATAACCTTTTGTACTCCAGGAGGAGCACTTACTTCAGGAGGAGCACTCCCACTTCCTCATCACCAACCCCCACCCCTTTTCTACATTCAGATAAGTATATTTAATTAAAAGCTGCCATTAAAATATATGTTTTCAATTAAATATATGTGGAAATGCTGGTGTTGGACTGGGGTGGACAAGATGAGAGGTCACACGACACCAGTTGTGATGAAGGAGCAGTGCTTTGAAAGTTTGTGATTTCAAATAAACCTGTTGGACTATGACCTGGTGTTGTGTGACCTCTCATCTTGTCTACCCCAGTCAAACACCAGCATTTCCACATATACTTAATTAAAAACATATATTTTAATGGCAGCTTCCTGCTGAGTCTTTAAAGGGCATGCTGGTGATGGGGACTCTCAAAGTGCACTAATCTGTGCATAATTGAGAGCATGGACATGAAGCAGAAGAATGGCTGCTAACAGTCACCTCCTGTCCTTGCTGTTGACTCACACGGGCCCCTTTCCAATTTGACACCCCTTTCCCCAGTATCCCCAACCTGAAAGACTGCTCTCCCCACCCCCCATCCCAAGCTCCATCACCATGATAGCACTTACTCTTTTCCTTGGTCACTACTTAATCCCAGGAGTCCAGGGGGTGTTGTTTTTGCAGCAGCCATGGTCTCCAATGTGGCACTGTGAGTGCAAGAGCTGCCAACCTCAGCTTGGTTGGCAGCTCTTGCCAGGTGGGAGCTTGTCTTCTGGAATTGTCAGTCTGGAGGAAAGCCTGCCACTGTTCACTTAACTGCCTCATCGGCAGAAGAGAGTGGATCTTCCTCCTCACAATCAAAGTGGGTGTCTTGTCACATCTTCAGGCAGAGAACTGAAGATGCCACCTATTGTGTGTTCTTGTCCCAGACATAGCTACTAATAGACCCCATCACCCTTTGTTAGGCCTCAGGAACCTGCTGCATTGTCAGAATGCAGAATAAGACAAGCGCTGCCAGATTGCAGATCTCAAATCAAAATTTTATCAGATTCCTCCCTTTACGTTTTGCCAAGTGCTTTCAAACCTCTCCCTGGACACCTTTCAGAGTGCTATCAGATTTGGCTCTCTTTATGACTGTTGCCTGGCATCATCACTAATGCTACTACAAAACAGCTCACTCTCCAATGATTTCAAACACTTGCCTTAATCAGGGGTTCTTGGACAGCAGACAACATGGTTTTGAAACGCTGCCTCTCAGCTCACCTCCAGTTTCTTAATCTACATTCCCAACCAATCCTCGTTCACTCCTTTATAGATCCCCACCCATCCATCAGCAAACAGACAATGGCTCGAGTAATTTCTGTCTTAAGGCACATCATCCGAGGGAGACAGATTAAGGAGGTTAGGAGAAGCAGAATCACAATTTCAGAAAAAGATATATACTACTAATATTAATGATCAATGAGCAATATACCATAGACCTTGGAGTCTGTGATTCATTGGTGGATAAAAGTAATTATTTTGATGATTATAATTTACATGGTAACATGACAAAGCATAAACTAAAAGAAAAAAGCTTCTGGGTTAATCTTTCAAATATTGGATAGGTTTAAGCAGCAATCCTGCAGTTATTTTGAAAGTTATTCGCTAAGCTTGTATTTCTGATTGGTGCCAGATGTGCTATAAAGAATAGAATTCCTGTAAAAACAAAGGACCATTCTGTCAGTTGCATTCGTGTCAATGACATGTTGACATTTGCACATTCTGAGTTTATTCTGTCAGTGCTCATAACCAACTTGAGTCTGACAATTCCCTTTGGAATCTGTCAGGTTCTTCTTCAATTCAGCCCACATTCGGGATGACAGTTAATTCTGTCAGTGATGTTGTTGGGTTATAATCATGGTCTTATTTTCTTTTCCTCATTCAGCCAAGGAGTTTCTGTTTCCTACCCAATATTTTAAAAGCTTAGGTCCTGAATTTCCAATGGCATAATTGGGTATAAACCCATTAATCCTATCAGAGGTGAGATGACAAGCTGGCAGTTGAATTTGAGATTTAGAAAAGATGTACTGGTTTTGTGCCACCTTCATTTTCTGCCCTAGGTTCCATTCAAAGTATAAAATGTCTCCACCCTAGTTGAGGTGCAACCATACAAATGAACCAGGTGGACATTGTAAGTCTTAAATTTCATAATTTACATTCAAGGATCCACTGTTCTGTCTCAATAAAACAGAAGAAGTAACTTTAGCCAGCAGCTGAGAAAGACTGCAGCTAGGATAGAATCATAGAATCCCTACAGTGCAGAAGGAGGCCATTCGGCCCATCAAGTTTGCACCGACCACAATCCCACTCAGGCCCTATTCCCGCAACCCCTCATATTTACCCTGCTAATCCCCCTGACACTGGGGTTAATTTAGCATGGCCAATGAACCTAACCCGCACATTTTTGGACTGTGGGAGGAAACTGGAGCACCTGGAGGAAACCTACACAGACACGGGGAGAATGTGTAAACTCCACACAGTCACCCCAGGCTAGAATTGAACCTGGGTCCCTGGCTCTGTGAGGCAGCAGTGCTAACTACTGTTAGTTAGTTAACTACTAACTACTGTGCCCCCCATCTTTAAGATGAATTGATGAAACTCATTGCATTGTTTGATAGAGGCTCATAAATTTGCTTGAGATTGATCTTTTGTCAAAAAAATCTTGATCTTTTGTCAAAAAAATCTTGATCTTTATTTTGGAGACTCTTGCCTTTATTTTCTTTATTCTTTCATTGGATGTGAGCATTATTGGCTGGGTTAACATTTATTGCCCATACCTAATTGCCCTTGAACTGAGTGGCTTGCTAGGTCATTTCAGATGGCATTCAAGAGTCAACCACATTGTCATGGATCTGGAATCACATGTAGGCCAAACCAGGTAAGGATGACAGATTTCCTTCCCTCAAGGACATCAGTGAACCAGATAGACTTTTTACGATAATCAACACAAGTTTCATGGTCATCATTAGACTTTTAGCTTCAGATTTTTGTTGAATTCAAATTTCATCATGTGTCTGCTATTGTGGGATTCAAAACTGGATTATTAGTCTCATTATACCACCACCATCTCTACGTACACCTCACTCAAGACAGTTTCCTTTTTGGGAAATTTTCCAAACGTGTTCTCTGATATCAGAATTCTCTATATTGAAAGGGAAGGTTGCAAAATGGTTTTCCAAAATTAATTTCCATGTTTATCATTTTGTCATTGGAGGAGCCGACCAAGGAACTTATTTTATACAGTACCACCTCAGAATATCCAGACACTTCTACAAGTAGCAAACTACTAGGATGCCCTAGAGGTTTATTTCTCCTCGAGTTATGTGTCAGAGACCTCATTGTTCTGTGGCAAGTGTGAAAATGTCACTCACTCCAGGTGCTCTGTATTGTTGGTATTGAGCTGTCCTGCCATCTGTCATAGATCTTCGGATAATTCCTACAGCGCCTTCGTGCTGTTCTGATGCTCTGCAAACATTTCATGACTGGACTCCTGAGATCATCGTCTGAATGATCGAGTGTCTGACATTTTCTAAACCTGTACTCAGTTACGTCTTGCTCCTAATTCTAATTCCTTAAGTGTACACTTCCTTGCGAGCTGTGAATCATCCTGTGTCAGTTCCTTATTAAATATTAGGGTTCATGCAGAGAAGGTGAGGTCTGTTGGTGGTGCCAGTTGTTGAGATTCTAGCATTGATTCCTTTTCCCTCTCAGCCATATCTATTTGCTTTCTCCTGGAGCACGACTAATATCCCCAATATTCTGGTTCGCAAGACAATTTTTGACTCGCCCTCAGGCATATCAGTTTTTGGCATGGTGTCCATTGCTGCCGCTGAGTTCAGATCTGAAGTCATGTAAGATCCGGTTTAATAGTACACTATTTCCTTGTTTATTCTAAGAATATTGTGTAATATTCCATCTTTTTCTGTTCTCCCTGTGTCTGTGTGGGTTTCCTTCAGGTGCTATGGTTTCCTCCCACAGTCCAAAGATGTGCAGGTTAGGTGGATTGGCCATGCTAAATTGTTCTTTAGAATCAGGGGAATTAACAGGGTATATCGGCAGGGATATGGGGATAGGGCCTGGGTGCGATTGTTGCCGGTGCAGGCTCGATGGGCTGAATAGCCCCCTTCTGCTCTGTAAAGATTCTATTTTTGTCCATTTGTCTGCATTGATAGTTAATTTTCCATGACATAGAGCAGAAGAAGCCAGTGTTCAGTGCAGAGGCAAAACGTGGGGTGATATTTGGAACAGCTGGGTCGAGTATGATACTGGAGTCAAGAGAAAAGTAGAGTTTAAAGACATGCATGTGGACTGCAGATGGAGCAAAGAAAAAACACGAAGTATGTTTTTGACAATGCAGCTTCTTATACATGGATGAAAATTGGAAATAGTAAGTTACTCAGCAGCAGAGATACTGAAAAATGGATTTTATAAACAGGAACAAAAAGATTCCTCATTTTGCTATGAATCTGTTATGGTGCGAGTCCTTTCTGAAACATCTATTGGCTGAGATTTCACCAGCAAAGCAATGGCACTTGAAATGATGTAGGAAGCCACTCACATAGATTTAATTATCTCTGTGGTGTGGATTTCCCCTTTCCCCATGACAGTTTGTATTTGGTCCTAGCTCAAAGTGTTGGATTTTATGTAGAGACAGCGACTCTGCTCTCTCTCCCCACCCCATCCCCATCGCTTTACATGTTGGAGGAGAGACTGCCATCATTTGGCCGCATTTCCCCTAGCTGGTTTTATAGCCATTGAGCTGTAACTTGGTCACTCCCCTCCAGCCAAGGTGAAGTGCCAAGGTGCCCCTTGAGCAGTGCCAGGGGGCCATGCTGGCACTGCCAGAATGGTACTGTCCAGGGGCCCCCCCCCATACCCCTGAACTCCTGGGGGGGCCTCCATAGCCTCTCTTCACTTCAGCGGGGTCGAGCCACTAGTTCCCCGTTACTGTGGAGCAGTTGTAAAGCCTGCTGGCGGGGGGGGGGGGGGTTAGCTAGCGGGCCCAGATAATTCAGTCCTGGGCCCGCTAATCAGATGCTAGCGCCGATGATAATATTGAAATATTGATGATGCTCAATAACTTTGCCATGGAGACGTGTGGAGGCCTTGGCGCCCAGCGGGAAGCCCGGAAAAAGGTCTCCCAGCGGGGAAGGAGAATAGCCCCCAATATGACAAAAGATTAGCAAATAACAAAAACCTTTTACAAACACATAAAAAGTAAAAGGATATTTTAAAGGAATGTTGGGGTCCAATTAGGGACAAAAATGACATTTAGTGGAGGCAGAGGCCATATTGGAGCAACTGAATGAGTACTTTGCATCCACGCAACATAACAGTATGAACTAGAAGTCATAGTAGAAGAGGGAGGGTAGAGATATTGGACAGAATAAAAATAGGTCAAAAGGAGACACTAAATAGCATGTCATCATTCAAAAGTTCTCAAAATACTTGATCTGGATTGGATGCATCCTTGGTTGTGTAAGTAAGTTAGGGTAGAAGCTGTGGCCACAGTCATTCTATCCTCATTTAAGAACTAAGTCAGTGTTTCATAAACCTTTCACCAGTGTGACCCAATTTTAACAGCTCAGACTTGGTTTCACTCTAGAGTTGTTAAGCGGGGGGTTGGACTGGGGAGAAAGGAAAAGTGGGAAGGAAGGGAGTGGCCTTCGGATTTTGATTGAGGAGATAGGCATTGCCAAAATAAGACATATAGCAGGGTAATATCCTTCACTACTGGTTAGGTGCAACACCTCACTGTAAGTTACTCACTGTGCTCAGTTCTTTCATTGCTAGTTGTTTCCTGTGAATCATGCGATGAGTCCAAACAGCAGATGGAGCAATTCTCTTCCCCAAGGCAAACAGGCCTGTCTTACGGTCAATGAAAGTTCCTCTTTTCAGTGCCAGAAAAATGATTTTGGTTTCCTTATGTATTCCTTGTGAACGCTAAGTGTCACTTCAGTTTATTTGGCTTGATACTTTTGCTGGACAGCACTTGTAAGCAAATGAGGCATTTAGGCCTTTTTTGGGATTTGACTAACGATTCGTGAACCTGTACCGAAGGAAAGTGTCGTATTTGTGAACACGTTTCCTACCTGCATGTTTTTCATTTGCAAAGGAGTTTGAGGCTTGCTGCTGGAGGTGGAGACTCTGCTGAAAATGTATCCGTGGTGTGACCTGCAAGTAAGTATCAAATCACTCAGCTGCAGGTTAGACAAGCACCATGCCAATGGGGCGCTTGCAGGTTTTGTGCATGCAAAGGCTACTTCCTGGCCCCACCCTCTCAACTGCAACCCTCCACTTGCAGCAGGCCCTCCCTGCCCCACTTACTGTTCCTCCAGTCGGGATTCACGTTGAGGCTACCTGTGGGAAACTTGGTCACTTCCCTCCAGCCAGCTATGAGGTGCAAGGAAGCACATAGTGGGCCCTCGGAGCCAGTCCCAGAATGGAGACCCCTTTCCACAGGTGCCATTATCATCTCAGACAAGGTGATCCCTAGATTTTGTCTGCGACCTACAGCTTGGGAAGCCCTGAGCATACTGTAATACTGAAAATATGAAACAAAAACAGAGAAGGTTGGAAATCCTCAGCAGGTTTAGCGATATCTGTGTAGAGAAGAGCAGAGTTAACATTTCAGGATGGTGACCCTTTGTCAGAAATGTGAGTGCTTAGAGATGTAACAGTCTTTAAACCAGACAAAGGGGAAGCCAAATTTAGATTGGATGATGACTTTGTGAAAGGCCTTTGTTCAGTCTATAAGTGCGATCCTGAGTTTTGGTTGCCCTGTCAATTTTCCTCTTCACTCACACTCTGATCTTTTTGACCTTACATTTCCCAGTGAGGTTCAGTGTAAGAGTGAAAAGCAGTACCTTAGTTTTCAACCAGGGACTTTACAGCCATCCAGAATCAACAATTGAATTTAACAATTTCAGATCATAACCAAAACCCTGCTTTTTTTTTGACAGGAGCTGTTGGTAGTGATACTGCTGTTGGAGCAAAGTCAAAATTAAAGGATACAAGATGGTTACCTGGCACAAAATGGACTCTGGGAAAAGACAT
Organism: Mustelus asterias; assembly: GCF_964213995.1. Taxonomy (NCBI): domain Eukaryota; kingdom Metazoa; phylum Chordata; class Chondrichthyes; order Carcharhiniformes; family Triakidae; genus Mustelus; species Mustelus asterias. Next base: position 98,882,976 of record NC_135802.1, on the reverse strand, counting down.
TAAGATGTGCTGACTTGGGCACAGACATTGCACAGCGAGTTAAAACCTGTTAGTGTCTAAATTACTGCAGGAAATAGATCAGACCTTGAGGCACCTTAGCTTGAGATAAAACAGATCCAAAACAATGAGTTTTGGTAATGAGATCAGTCGTTGATGGGGGACATAAATGCATAAATGTATCTACTCTATGTATAACGATGTGCTAACGGCTAATGTCCGTACTTGTCTATTATTTGAAAATGTATAAAAGATGCTCAACTGCCATTTTAAAGTTGAGAAGGTGACTGCATGCACTGCGGAGAGCCCAGCACTTCTCCCAAAGCTTTGTCCGATAGAACTGCGCGTTGAATCTTTAAGTCTGACTCCGAGTGGTGATTTTCCCACAACACTGCCTTCCCTGATACTTCCTTTAGACATGTCTATTGTTTTGCGTTTTGTCCCATTACTATCTCCTTTTGCCTTTCACATTCCTTTTACCTTTTAACCTCACTAATGCTTTCCACCTGATAACAGACCTTCCGTTTGTTCTTTCCTTCCTTGCACCAATGAGAAAACTGCTTTTTCTGATTTTATCTTTATATGCTTCTTGGATATGGGTGTGAATGCAGCGGACTGGAGAATTGCAAATATTACACCCCTATTTGTGAAAGGGGAGAGGAATAAATCTACTGCTGCAGGCCAACCAATTTAACATCAATGCAGGGAGAAATACCAGGGATCATTTTAAAGGATGGGTGAAATGAGGTGAAATTTCTTCTCACTAAGGGCTGGAACATACCACCTGGAAGAAGGGTGGAAGCAGTTTTATGTTGTTACATTATTACAACATGATTCAGGAACTAAAATAAAAACAAAAAATGGTAGATGCTGGAAATCTGAAATAAAAACAGAAAATGCTGGAAATATTCACAGGTCTGACAGCATCTGTGGAGAGGGAAACAGCGAACATTTTGAATTGAACCATAGAATCCTTCAGTGCAGAAGGAGGCCATTCGGCCCATTGAGTCTGCGCCGACAACAATCCCACCCAGGCCCTATCCCCATAACCCCATTCATTTACCCTAGCTAGTACCCCTGACACTAAGGGGCAATTTAGCATGGCCAATCCATCTAACCCGCACATCTTTAGACTGTGGGAGGAAACCAGAGCATCCGAAAGAAACCCACGCAGTCACGGGGAGAATGTTCAAACTCCACATGGACAGTGACTCAAGCTGGGAATCGAACCTGGGTCCTTGGTGCTGTGAGGCAGCAGTGCTAACCACTGTGCCACTGCGCCACCCCATGACACAAGTATGACTATTGTTCAGAACTCAAGTATTTTGAGCATTTTCATTTTCTGATTTAGGAACTCTGGACCGAATCCTCCAAGGAGTGGAAATAACATCAGATTGCCACGCTGCTCATTTTTACTTACTTTGCACTGGAGTTCCACTTTTCTCCCTCAGACTTCTGAACTGAGCCTTTGGGGCGGCACGGTGGCACAGTGGTTAGCACTGATGCCTCACAGCCCCAGGGACCCGGGTTCGATTCCTGGCTTGGGTCACTGTCTGTGCAGAGTTTGCACGTTCTCCCCGTGTCTGCGTGGGTTTCCTCCGGGTGCTCCGGTTTCCTCCCACAGTCCAAAAGACGTGCTGGTTAGGTACATTAGCCCTGCTAAATTCTCCCTCACTGGAGTGTGGCAACTAGGGGATTTTCACTGCAGTGTTAATGTCAGCTTACTTGTGACTAATAAATAAACTTTAACTTTTACTTTACTTTCTGATCAAGCCTTCAAATTTCAGGATCACTGGGGGAAGCCAAGTCACGCCCCCTTTTTTACAGCACGAGCTGCTGTATACCATTATGTTTGAATGTCCCAAAGTTACTTTGACAAATTACAGAAGAGCATAGGGGTGTAAGATAAATGTGTAAGGATGAGGGGGTAGGGTGGCAAGTGAATGGGTGAGGGGGCAGGGAGCATCAGGGGTGGTCAGAGATCGGGGAGTAGTTGGGGGTGAGGGATAGTCAAGGGGTTGGGCAGTTAGTTGGGGGGTTGATGTGGGAGTTTGGAGGTCCAGTAGGGAGTTGGGGGTTATACGTATAGTTATCCAGGAGTAGAACTGGTTTCAATCCTTCAAAGTTTTCCTGGGTCATTATTCTGACAAATGAGTCAGAACCATCAGAGGTCTTCAACTCCAAATCAGACTTTTGTAGAGTTCCAGGCACAGAGGAATTGCCCAACAGAAGTTGAAACTTCCATTGTGCAATTGCCATGGAGTCCTTGGATTGGGATTTCTGAGGGGTCGCCCAGCATATCTTCTGAAATAGCTCTGAGGTCCGACCATCTAGTGACTGGAAGATCTTGATCTATATGTTCATGTGTTTGTACACATACGTATCCAGAGTGCAAAAGGTGTGAAATTTGTTTGCTATTTGGGAGATGACTGAGAACAACAGTAAAAACGGAGACAAAATTATTGAAAAATTCAGCACACATCTCCAGCCAAATTCATATAATCAGATCTGCCAATATAAACTTCAAAGCTTTGAAGTAAGATCAAGTTGAACCTGTTGACAATTTCTTAATGAGATTGAAAACTGTATCTAGCAAATATAAATTCAAGGAAACAGATCAAATGTTGGTGGATCAGCTCATTCGAGGCTCTACACATCCTGAAATACAAAAAAAATGATTGGAAAGGACAATCATAATGTCACAAGGAGCAGACACTGCACAGGAAACCATGAGTAGACAAATGAAAATGCTTACTGTGTCAACAGCCATTTCTGAAGGTTTTGATGAAAAATCTTGAGACTGAATCTTGGGATGACAGGATTGTTGTATGAGGAGAGATTAGATACTGGGCCTACACTCTCTAAAGTTCAGAAGAATGAGAGAAAATTTCATTGAAACATACAAAATTCTTACATGAGGTGGATACAGGAAGGATGTTTCCTCTGGCTGGTGAGTGGGCGAGGTGGTGGCAGGGAGATACATGCAAAGAAAACTCCAGCATTTTGTGTCTAAAAGTGTGCCTATTACAAACCTCTGGAAACCACTGGACTAAACTGTGCTTGGTGGTTCCAATGTTTCAGGGGGTTCACGGGCAAAAGCTATAATTGTGGAAGCAGAAGTATTTGCGCACCAAAGTTATAAGAAAATGATAATTGTCGGTTTGGTGCCCACCAAATGATCGGAGCCTGGGCTCACCAAGGGTCCAGTGCTCATTGGTTGAGTAGCCTATCCTTCAGGATGGTCAATGTCCCAATAAAATATGTAGATCAATAGACCATCCTGAATGACAGGTGACTTGGCCAATGTGATTGGTGATCAACACATTGGCCAGAATTTGATGCTCCCCCACTCCGCTTCTCCACCCCCCCGCCCCCCCCCCCCGCCCCCCGCCCAACCCCACCCCACTCCCGGCCCTTGAATGTTCTGAGGTGGGGGGCAGCGTAAAATTGCATGGACAGGATTCCCTCTGGGATCCAATCCACACTGACCCAGAGGCAAATTTACGTTGGGTCAGACAGTGTCTTGGATGAGAAGTCCGTCCATGCCCCTATTAAGTGCTTCAGACTAACAGGAGCTGGTTAATGCAGGGCATCAAAAAAAAAGTTAGCAATCTTGATCTTGGCAGGAAGTGGCGGGGCAGTGGGGTGGGCAAGGATGCTTCAATCTGAAGACCACTTCAGATTCGGAGGCGCCCTCCCATCAGGAACCTGGGAGCTCCAGCTCTCCCCCATGACCTATCCTCCAACACTGAGGGGCCAATTTTACCAAATCGGCTCTAAGTGCCGGGTGCGGTCGTAAATCAGACCCACACCCGGCAGCCGCGCTCCAGCGCCCCCATACGCTTTTTTTCGGCGCAGGTTCAGTGGGCGGGGTCTAGCGCATTTGCATCTGTCGGAGCACCGACCTGCGCATGCAGCACTCAGCGCGCCCGAGCGCGAAAGTCAAAGGCAGCGCTGACAGCACTGCTGTCTGCGCTGCTTTTGACTTTCCCTGGTGGGGGGGAAGGGGTAGGTAGGGGGCGGTGGGATGTGACGTCTCTCCCCTGGGGGTGGTGGGGGGGGGGGGGGGGGAATGGGGGGGGGCAGAGGCATCACATCCCCCCTAGCCCCCTCTCAGGGAAGAGATGTCACATCCCTCCCTACCGCCCCCTCCTCAGGGAAGAGATGTCACATCGCCCCCCCCCCCCCCCCCCCCCGCCCAGTGAAGAGACGACATCCTACCAATCAGGACCCCCAGATCAAGGCCAGGATCCAGGATCGCAAGATGCTTTCGACAGACACCAGCAATCAAGGTAGGTCGGGGGCCCGGGGGGTCCGATCCCAGGGGGGGGCAGGGGGGGGGGGGGCTGCTGGCGGGGCCTGCGTCCCAGGGTGGTCCGATCGGGGGGGGGTGGGCTGCCGGGGTGGTTCGCGGGGGCAGTCCGTGAAGGGTGGTCGGGGGCGATTCGGCGGTTCAGTTGCTGAGTTGAAGCCATATCGGACTTGAATTCAGCAACACGGTAAATGCGTGGTCGCCGATCGGATCGGAGCCTCGTAAAGTGGGAATCCTTGGGTAAGTTGGGCGCGGGCTTCATTATGCCGATTTAAATGCATGCAAATACATTTAAATCGGCCTGCTGGCCGATTTGGGCGCGCGCCGGATCGGCGCCCGGATCAGGCGTTGGTAAAGGCGCGATTGGCCTTGGGTCGGGTCTGGACCGCGTTTTAGGCCCGACGCCCAACTTTACCACAGGCGCGAAATTTTGGTAAAATCGGGCCCTGTGTTTGCACTCCTCCAGGACCCCCGCAGCACACCCCCTACCCTCCCACCCCTGAGGCCGTTGATAATGTAATTATCAAAAGTGTGCAATAAAATGCATAAGAAAAACAAATTTTACATTTCCAAGATCACTGCTTTTATAATTTATACTCAGGTAAGGAAGAAAATTCTTATTTTTAGGAGGAAGTTCACAAAATTTGTTTTTTATGGAAAGGGTTCACAGGATTTTAAAGTTTGAGAACCACTGTATTAGACATAATCAGTAGACACTGTCGAAATCTTCAAAAGGCTCTTGGGCATCCTGAAGAGGGCTAGTTTGCAGGGTTATGGGGGAGAAAGCTCAGGTATGGAACCAAATTGAACAGCTCTTTCAAGGAGCTGGCTCAGACACATTGGGGTGAGTGGCAACATTCTATGATTCTATAATATGTTGTATTGAGAGTTAATAATAAAAAGCTTGAAACTGCATGCTATTTTAGACACTGGCCATCAAGTGTTGCTACAGAGCAAGCTATGTTTTAAAGCATCTCATGTGTTAGCCAGAAGTCCTGCTGGTATAAGAAAATAATCCTTTACTTCTATTGTGCTCTTGACCTCACAATTTTCCATTCTCTTTGTCATTCTCTCTCTTCCTCTTTCCCTCTCCCACATTTCCTTTCCGCTCATTTCCCTTTTGCCTCCTCCTCCTCTCCATTCTCCAAGTTTCCTTTAAAATTGTCCCTCCCTCCTTTGGTTCAATTATCCTCCATCCTAAAGCACTTACTGACCACCCAACATAACCCCTGCCAAAGGGAAAGGAAAATCGGTCAGGGTGTGTAGAGTAGAGTAAAAGGTTAACATCAGAAACATACATGATGCTGTTGTGATAATGATGTCAGATTACATGACTGAGAAACAGAGATCTGGAAGGAGAAAGAAACTCAAACCTCCAAATGCGTAAATACTTGCTGTAAATAAAGAATGATTTTGAGAAACTACAGACTGGAGCAGCATACATTGTGACAATAGACAATCCCCAGGAATCCCTGTCTAGACCCCAAACATACAATGAAATTTAATGGACAGCTGTTCTGTCACCGTCTGCTTTGTGACCCATAGAAGTCGAATTTCATCCCCAAATGCAATTTTAAAACAGAGATAAAAAATTGACAGGCAGGAAGAAGCTAATAGAATGAGAAAACACGGAAATGTAAAATGCTCCAAAATAAGCTCTTTAATGTATTACTCCATTAAGAAAGGAAGCATGAAAAAACAATGCAATGAAGCCACCACAAAGAGGAGACCAGCAGGAGGTCACAGGAAACAAATTAGCAACAACTGAAGAGGGCAGTTAGTGGAGCATATAATCCACCATTCTGTGTTATCTTAACATTATTACAATTACGCAGCTTTTCCTTGAGGTTTTTCCCTGTCTGGTTGATGCACCGTAACTTGTTACAAACTGGAACCCTCTGAAGACAATGAAATCTACCCAACCTGTGACAATATACAGCATGCATTCCAACTAGTGAGGAGGTATTGTGGCACAGTGGGTAGCACCCCTGCCTGTGATCCAAAAGCTCAGGGTTCGAGACCCACCCCAGGACTTGATGGCCAAGGTAGGTGTGTTCATAACAGACAAACAGGTTGACTGTGTGAACCTGCAAATCTTTCCAACCCGCCAGTGGTGGCAGTAAGAGTGGGAGACTCCTGGTCAGCATGCTTGATGTGGAGTGGTGCCCCTCAAACTATAAGCCTTTGGTGATAGACTCGCGACCTGTTCCAGGAATAACTAGCTATGAAAACAGATGAAAGCCTGTCTTCGTGCACCACTAGATGTGGGAAGAGGATTGGAATTGGAATTCCAACAAGTGGGTTGGAAAAAGAAGACACCCAGACCTGGGGTATGTGAAAGACTCCATTTCCTATCGGCTTTACACTATCCTGAGACCCATTGAATGCTTTTAAGATGAGACATCAAAATACAAGTAACAGTTCTGAAAAAATAACAGCAGCAGACAAGGACTAATACACTTCCTCTGGAATATCGCGTGATTACCAAGCAAGAGAGAGTGATGAAAAGACAAGGCTGCACTGAAAAAGGCTGCTGCAGCTCTTTACCCTCTCTCTCTCTCTCTCTCTGACATAAGAATGGTTGTTACAATTTTCCTCGGCCTGAATTTTTACACACGGCAGGCCTGAAAGCAGACACAAAATGTGTCCCCGGCCATGGTTCAACCCGGAGCAAATTTCTGGTTGGCCAATTAATGGCCATCCAGCATGAAGCACGCTTTGTGAATGGCTACTGGGGAGGGTGGGAAGAGGATGGGCACCAGGAATAGGGAGGGCCTGGGCTGGCATTTCTAACATGCTGCCTCAGGGAGACAGCCTCTGTGTAGCTGTCTCAGGGGGTTACTGACCCGTGAAAAATAAATAGCAATGTTAAAACTATGCCACGAGTGCCTGGGCAGCAGAATCATATAAAGACCTCATTCCCCAGACACATCTACAAAGAACAAAGAAAATTACAGCACAGGAACAGGCCCTTCAGCCCTCCTTCAGCATCGACTAAGCTGCCTGATTGAACTAAAACCCCCTACCCTTCCAGGGGCCATATCCCTCTATTCCCATCCTATTCATGTATTTGTCAAGACGCCCCTTAAAAATCACTATCGTATCTGCTTCCACTACCTCTCCTGGCAGTGAGTCCCAGGCACCCACCACCCACCAAGTCTATTAATTTTATTTCAACCCTCGCAGTTCATCCTGTCCTGGACCGAGGTTGCAGTTAAAACATAATAGTCACCTGGCCATTTGGCCCACCTACTAATTGTAAAAGTAGATGGGTCATGTAAAAGTACATTCAATGTGCCCCTCAATGGGCTATATTGCCTGTTTGATTATCGGTGGGCACACTTCTGACTCATGTGCACGACCGCTGACCAAAATACTGTATTAGAGTGTGATAACATTTTTGTTTGAATTTGGGAAATGGTTTCAAGAGCCTTATCATATCCTTTTTTAACCAAAGGAAACCTATCCAACTAATTTTTTACAATCTGAAAGTGGAAACAGTGGATTCATACAGAATTGGCAAAGCACATCCCAAAGAAACCCCTGTTACAGCCAGTCCTGGAGTTGAAGAATAGGGAAGTCATTTCATTCCTCCTCATGTGGTCAGAACAAGCGTGCTAGGGACCAGAAACTCCAAGATATATTATGAAGTTAGACTAGACCACAACAATTTTTGATTTTGGCATTAGTCTGAGGATAAGGTGTTTCACTCCAGGTGCGATTCTATTGACCCACTAGGCAGCTTTTATTAAAATAAACTTTATCTAACAATACGGTTTAACTGTAACAAAAATCATTTTTACTGTGAAGTTACTGTGAAAATTCCCTAGTTGCCATACTCCACCACCTGTTCAAGTACACTGAGGGAGAATTTAACATGGCCAATGCACCTATTAACGTAACTTTTAGCAATTAAAATACTTAAACATGAAAACATACAATTCTTAAATGCTAGCTATCTCTATTAGTTCTAATTTAAGCAATATTCTTCATAGATGTAAACTCCTCTTCAAAATCAGTTAGCAAACAACGGGCTTACATGCTCGTACATGGGTTGTTAGCCATCAAATATCCAAACCTCCTCTGAAGAGAGATACCTATTTTCTAGCAGGTCCCAAATTGCAGTCTCCAGAGACAGAGAGAGAAAAGAACTCCTGCTTTTTTCTAGACCAAAGCAGAAAGCTGCCTGCTTGTCTCAGTAAGAGTAGCTCCTCCCATTAGCACATGATTTGGCCTCTGTCAATCAACCTAATCAAACCTGACTCTCAAACCCCAGGGGGCAACCCAAAAAAATAAACAAAACTGCATTAGCTCAGATTAAAACAAACACCTCAATAACTAGGATCAATTATTCATCTACATTCTCAGCATGTGGGCTGCCTGGAGCAGACAGATCAGCAACAATTAAACAGAGCCAGCTCTTAAATCTACCCTTCACAAGAACCATGATATAAATATGTTTCTTAAAGGCACAGTATCATCACAAATGACAAAGCTGAAAAGGTAAATCTTTTTATGAAGCACTTCTGTTTAACTGAGGGGGCTTCAAACCAATCCATGTCTAACAACCTGCTCTGAAAACTCTGCTCACATTTTGACAAATGAGACAAATTCCACCACAGCAGCTGAAAGAATCTACAACCTTCTAAAACAATCAACAGCATTCTAAATAAAACAAGTCACAACATAAAGAAGTCAATTCACCCCATTTCTCAATGTTAACAGATCATTAAAAAAAATCTAGGATCCAGATCCAGAATCACATTTATGCCAAAAACTAAACAGTTGTTTCTTGGGCAATATCCTATCTGTGTACTGAGTTTCATCGAAATCTATCAATTAGTTTTTTGGATATATTGTTTACAGATAAACAGATTAACAAACTGGGCCAGTAACGTTACCAGCTGAGGTATAAATTAAATTATTTGTGTAACAAAACAACTTTCATTTCTATAGCACTATTTACAACTTCAGTACTTCCTAAAGTGGTTCACAACCAATAAATTGCTTCCAATATGTCACCAGAACAAGCAGCATGGTGATGATGCTTGGGAGTTAAAATAGCCCATTCTCAAATTTTTTTCCAGTCAACAGAATGATGAACTACAAGGCAAGAACAGTAAATAAGCAAGTTAAAGAATTGCTACCAAACTATACTATGCTCAGGTCAGATTGCACCTTATGTCGTAAAAGAGACATTCAAATACTGGAGGTAACAAAGAGATGAGCCATATGTAATTGACTTTTATTGTTTTCTGCAGAAGCCTGGCATGGCATTAAGTTGCAAAGCAGTCAAGACCAAACAGAATTACAAATGAAATGTTGGACAGATCAAGACATCAGGTCAGGATGAGGCAACCAGTCAACTGTGATAGATACCTAAGTTGGAAGATCTGTCCCACAAATTGGTCAAACAACATCTCAAAATAGTTGCATGCACAGAATCATGTCTATTAGTTATCATTCCAGATCACTCCAACATGATCCTTGGGTAGGTTCTGTCCCAATGGTGGAGCTGATCCATCAGAGGTAGAGGCATGGTCATATATAGTTACATTGGTTTCACCCTGACCTTTCTCAGTAGTAAGTCCAGACACCATGAAATCTCGTGTGCTTAGTCCAAACAATGTCAAGACTACCCCCTGGAAATCACCACCTTTAGACTTCCCTCATATGATGATTCAGTACTCATCACTTGGAGAAATCACTGGGGGAAACAAGGTCATCAAGTGTATAAATGAGCTGATTTTAGAAAAGGGCAGTAACGTGCTTTTATATTAATGAACACCAAGGCTGCAGGCTTGGAATTTATCTACTTGGCCCAGAATTTTCTGCACTCACTAGTGGTGGGCCTCGTGGCAGGTGGGGGGAGGAGAATCCGAGGGGATGGAAAAAATCGAGTTCCTGATGGCAGAAATCTTTGTCCTGACCATCATGGTGGGTTGCCATTTCCACTGAAGGCTGTTGGGAATATGATTACCATCTCATTAATAAAATTAAGTGAGCACTGACTGGAATTTTCCATTGCCCAAGATTCCCTTCCTGACCAAAAATCTATCTATCTCAGCCTTAAATATACACAGGACTCTGTCCCCCACAGCTCTCTGTGGCGAGGAGTTCCAAAGACTCACAACCCTCTGAGAGAAGAAATTCCTCCTCATTTCAGTCTTAAATTGGCGCCCCTATATTCTGAGACTATGCCTCCTAGTCGGAGATTCTCCCATGAAGAACAACATCCTCTCAGCATTTACCCTGTCAAGCCCTTTAAGAATCCTATATAGTTCAAAGAGACAACCGCTCATTTTTCTAAATGCCAATGAATCCCAACCTGTTCCTCAAAGGACAATTCCTCTATACCGGGGATCATCCTTATGAACCTACTCTGAACTGCCTCCAGTGAAATAATATCTTTCCTTAAATAAGGGAACCAAAACTGCTCACAGTACTCCTCATGTGTAGTCTCACCAGTACCTTGTACAGTTACAGCAAGACTTTCCTATTTCTATACTCCAACCTGCTTGAAATAAGGGCCTACATTCCATTAGCCTTCCTGATTACCTGCTGCACCTGTGTGCTAGCTTTCTGGGTTTCAGCTAGAATTTCCAAGTCCCGTTGTGCTGCAGTTTTCTGCAGTTTTGCTTCATTTAAATATTACTCTGTTCTTTTTATCTCCCTTCCAAAATTAACAACTTCACATTATATTCCATTTGCCAACGTTTTGCTCGCTTACTTAACAAATCCATATGTCTTTGTAAATGAACCGTTTGCATCCCTCTCGCAACTTGCCTTTAACCTATTTTTTTGTCACCTGCAAATTTGGTTACAGTACATTTGCTTCCTTCCTCCAAGTCATTATTATATATTGTAAATTGTAAACAGTAGTGGTCCCAGCACTGATCCCTGTAGAACCCCACTGGTTATAGGTTGCCAACCTGAAAAATAACCCCTTATCCCCATTCATTTTGAGTCTCCTGCTCTGGGAAATTCTGGTCATGATGTGGACAGGTTTGAGGTGGGTTGGGGTTGGGCTTGAGACATTTTACATTTTTATTTTCCAGCTGATCCAAAACAACCCTTTTTCATGAGATAAAATTTATCTTTTTATTTCTAATAGGGAAAATTATTTCCCTGTATTTACAGCTTATTTATTTGCTGAGAATACAAACTGTTAACATCTGTTACCCATTTTTAACAGATATACACCCCGATTTTCACCCCTGAGTTTGGCTCACAGAGTCCAGAGATATCCCAGCTTGGCAAATCCAACCTTTACAAATGGCCACCCGTGGGTTGGATTTTTGTTTGGGCTGAAATAAGAATCAGACGGACAACCCAGGAACAAGTATGGAGACTGTTAGGTGTGGAGGAGGGTTGGGCATAATTTTTGTCTCCTGCGTGAAATAAAATTTAAGAAAACATAAAAAAAATCCTTCCCCCCCCTTGCACCTCCACACACTTTCTAAGCACCATCCATGCGAACCCCTGCCCCCTACCCACCCCATTGCCCCATAACCCATGCCAACTTAGTGTCATTCATGCCAACCCATACACCACACCCACCACCCTTTGCCCTTAGCCCCTCCATGCCAACTCACCTAGTTTCTTTGGACAGTTCTTTGACAGCTTTGACACATCCTGACAACCATGACACTTCCTGGATAGCTTTGAAAGCTGAACAGCTCTTTAAAAGTTTCTTGACAGCCTGACAGCTCTTTAGCAATCTCTTGACAGTTCTTTAACATTCCCTTGACAACTTTACAGATCCAATGAGTTTCTGTAGTTAAAGTATATCATCATGTTCCTTTTAATAATTCCAAATGGTGCTTTACCTTTCTCAAAGAGAACTTTACCTATCCTAAAGGATGGTTTACCTATCCCAAAGGGTGCCTTACCTCTCCCAAGGATGTCCATGGACCCTATCCAAATGAATATCTTATTTTATCTTATGAATATCTCTCCAAAGGAGAATTTTGGCTATCTAAATGAACCCACCGAGTTCAGACCTACTCTCTATGTTTTGCATACAATCTGCACACTCCAGTTTCACAGTCCTTGTCTTCCAAAATTCCACTTCAGTGGATGCAGCTGGTGATTTAAATGGCCAGCTGCCTCTGTGAATCATCACATGCAAACACTGGCCTGATTCCAGTCCCACAAAGATGGGATATGCTGGGTTCAGAAGCAGGACTTAGGAAATTTTGGCCATTTCTGGGATTTTCACCACAAGAAGCTTTGCATTCTGGCAAAAATCTGGGTCACGGTCTCTTATCTCAGTTTGAACTTAGTTGTTCTCGGCCTTGCTAAGTTTGTATTTTAAATGAGATTTGAGACTTACATTCAAGTGACAGGTGGAGGAAGATTTTACCATTGATTTGAGAACCATAACCATGAACAGTTGGAAATATATTGATGGAACACTGGCTGAGTTTTTAATGTTAATTTATGTCAGAAAGCAGTCATCTCCATGGTATATTGACGAGCTGGAAGATTGGGCAGAAGATTCAGGTGATGTTTCAGGAATGGATTTATTCCAAGAAGCTGTTACAGATGATTGGATTTATGGTCATGTGATCTATTTTGAATTCTGATCATGTTCAAGTTCCTCGATAAACATACGTAAGTTCTCGAAGTTGATTAATCCCACAATTACAAATTTACTCTTTCATTTCTCTGTCAAGGTGACTGAATGACATGCACTTAATTTAACAGATCACAAACTGTACCTCACCAGTATAGTATGCAGTTGTGCCAAACATATTTCTGCAGCTATTGATTTGATCAACCACATGTTCACCTCCACTTTTGGTGCCTAGTTCCCATTTGTCTCTTCCATTCTGACCATTCCCCGAATGAGTCCCTCAGCTAATCCTCCATTAATTCCAAGGGATGTAGACTTGAACGGCAGGCAATGGGTTTGGCCAATCACCACTAGATCTGCCGGGATCACATAAAGCACTAATCTGTCCTGTACTTGTCTGCTAAAACCACTCACTATTCCAGGATCATCCTTGATTACAAAGGTAACCAGGTTTCTCTTCTCTCCGATAAACTGTCTACTTAGACTCCACTCCCCTGTCTCCTCCATCCTCACCTCCGACAGTAAATGTGAGGAGCTCATGGACTTCTTTATCACTGAGATTGAGACCATCTGATCACCTCCTCTGCTGCTTCCCTCCCTTCCAGCTCAGGCTTTCTCTAAGTTTAAATTTAAAATTTACATCTTGTAAAATTACACTTAGTACATCAGATGTACAAGTTTCAAGTATCATTTCAAACATTGTACAAGTTCAAAAGTATCTCAATGCAGTCTACTTTTTTATACAGTGTATTTACAAGCACTCATCATGATGGATGACTTACTCTACTGTTTCCGTTTATTACTTAGACACAAATGTCCGTCAAATACTTACTTTCAGGTGTCCATTTTTAAAGAAACAGATATATGATAAATGTTGATAATGGAGTATTAGGCTATATCTGTGCATTTATTCTCAAATATTTAGCACATTAAATTTTGTTCCACCAACAAATAACAAAAAGAAAATTACAGCACAGGAACAGGCCCTTCGGCCCTCCAAGCCTGCACCAACCAGAAATCTGTTTTGTGCTGTCATTCACATATTTCATTAGTTTCCCTTCAATCTCCCTTCATGATATCCCCAAAATCATCTTGTCCATGAGACCCACCTCCTGCTCCCTCAATCTGATTCCCACTTGACCCCTGCCATCCATCAAATTATCACCAACTTCCCTTCCCTTTCAAAAAGCCTTAAACGTGTTTTTACACCCAAAATCTGTGCCATTTTTTTCCTGTTATTTCAGGTTTGAACCTCTCTGGTCTGTTTTCCATTTCTATCAGAAACAGCTCTTAGATCTAAATCAGAAATCACCTGCAGCCTTTAACATGGTCGACCACGCAATCCTCTAACAATGTTTCTCCAGTGTCGTCCATCTGGGTGGGACTGGACTCACTTGGTTCTATTATGTAATCGTAGCCAGAGTATCACCTGCAATGGCTTCTCTTCCTCTTCCCACAAGATTACCTTTGATGCCTCTCATGGATCTATCCTTGGATCATTCCTGCTTCTCATCTACATGCTGTCCCTCAGCAGCATTCATCCAAAAATACAAAATCAGTTTCTACATGAACTCCGATGACACCAGCTCTACCTCATCAATACCATCTATCTCAGTCTCTCCACTGTCACTGAACTACCAGACTGCTTGTCTGACATCCAGTACTGGATAAGCAGAAATTTCCTCCAATTAAATATTGTAAAGACTGAAGCCATTGTCTTCAATCCTTGCTGCAAACTTCATTGCCTAGCTATTGAATCCATCCCTTTCCCTAGCAACTGAGAGGCTGAACCAGTCTGTTTGCCACCTTGGTGCCATATTTGATCCTGACATGAACTTCAAGCTCATAACTATGACTGCCTCTGTATCAGTGCTCAAATCTGCTTCTGCCTCTGCTCATCTGTTGCTGAAACCCTCCTCCATGCATTTGTTACTCTAGACTTGACTGTGGTCACTGACCTACACTGATTTCCAGTCAGGCAACACACTGGGCGCAATTAGCCCTCTTTGAGATTAAGTGCAGTGGTGGGTGACTCTGGGAGTACGTTGCCCATTGGCCTGAGTGGTGGGTTCCCATGCCAGATTCTGTGCTTGGAATTTCATTAATTATGCTCAGATGAGTTCCCCTCTGAGTCACTGATTTGTCTGCCCGCATCAGCTGGTGGGTTCGAAGGGCCCGTGTCATCTTTAAACATCAGTCCAGCACGCTCGTGTCACTCTCTCCAGCCCAGCTGTCTACACCAGACCGTGCAGAATGTCAGCAACCCAGAGGCAAAAAGCCAGCAGTCTCAAGAAAAAAGCAGCTTTCAATGCCAGTGCTCTTGAGGCTCTTATTCGGGGAGTCTGGGTCCACTGACATTTCCTCTACCCCAGGAATGTCTCCAAAAATCACACAAACTGCACCTCCCCAGCCAGGGAGGCCATTTTCGAGGAGGCCAGTACGGCTGCCACCTGCCCCAGTGACTCACCACCCAGTGCACATGTCGATGAATGATCTTATCTGCTCTGCCAGGGTAAGTCCCTCTCAGCACCCTCCATTATCAAACTTTCAGCATGGCATCATGTACTCAAATATTCATGGATCTCACCCACTCAGGGCCATATCAACACTTGGGGCGGGATTTTCTGGCCATGCATGCCCTAAAACTAGAAAATCCTACCCGAGGTCAATGGACCTTTGCATGGTCCACCTTCCAAACCCCCCCCCCCCCCCCCCCCCCCCCACCTCCCCACCCGCTATGATTCCCATGGTGGATAGGATGGGAGAATTCCCCCCATAATCTCTCAATAAGACATTCACAACACCGCCATGCCATCTATCTTGTTGCTCATGTTCCATTCACTGTCTCTTCTGGGTAGGGCACACCACACACAGGGCACAAGCATTTAACCCATACTCTGCTCCATCCCCTCTGATCACATCTCTTTCTTTTGTCCCCATACAGGCCAATCTTGCACACAACAAGTGAGAGTGAGCCAAGGCAGGGGTGGGATGGCAGAGTTACTCACCCTCAGTGAGTTTGAGGTCTCTGCTATAGAGCTCACCAGTGAGGACTAGGATCGCTCCTGTGGCGACACTGAGCTTAGCCTCTCACAACAACCTAGTACGGATCTCAGCCGTATCACTTCACCAAATCCTGTCATTCATACTGAGTGCCATGTACTCAGAAGTAGCTTCAGGTCATCCACTAAAACTGTCCTTTTGCATTTTTCAGGTACCAGCAGACAGCGAGCCAGGCCTCCAGCTCTCCCATCACTGTGAGTAAAGTACACTTTTTGAAAATCATTACATGAGTATGTGAATGTTATCGTCAAATGAAAGCATTTTGGTTTAAATTTTTGATATCCTTTCATTCTGAGATTCAATCTTTCTCACACTCAGAGTGTCCCGTTTAGGATTAAAATTCATGTGATATCAACCTCAATGCCACTTGGTACGGTTCCTTGTGTGTTGTCACTGATGTATGTGTAATTCTTGATTCAGAGTGTGTCATGTGTCAGTTTTCAACCCTTAGTCCTCGAGGGATAGCAATGGCTGAGGAGGGCTCATCAGATATGCTCTGCTCATCTGGGTTTCCTTACTGACAGTGTTCCAAACCAGGATGAGAACTCTACACTGGTCCATATTTCCTTCACGGCAGTGTTTGCATCCTTACATGGTATAGGAAACATCTAGCCTTGATTCACATTGTTGTTCTTCTTTGCTGGACTTTAAGTTGACAAAGTGAGCACATTACCAGAACACCGATGACCACAGCTAAGATCTGACCTCAGCAAGTCATGAGCACTTAAGGCCCAAGTGTGAATGCTGGACCATCCTCTCGGCAATGGTTCAGTTATTCCCTCAGCAGTCACAAAATGGCTCAAAGGATAAGTCTCCTGATGATCAATTTTACTCCTCTTGAATTCTTTCAGCTAGGAGGGTACAACCCTTGTCCCTTCCTGTAGCTGGGGTACACCATGCTTCCAATGATTGCTGCTGTTGTATGTCCACTGCTCTTCTATGAGATCCACATAGCCCCTGGTCTGCTTATCATCTGTGACTCCTTTCCATTCCACAGCAGGAATATCTGCACTCTCTAACTCCTGTCTGCCAGCCCCGAACTTAAATGGAATCTTGATGTAGTTCCCATTCTCAAAGAGGACTATAGACAACAGTGACCTTCACAAAGCACTGCAGCCCTGACCAGTTTATTGTTTGTGCGAACCATCCCCAAAGTGCCACGAACATGCACCATAATCTGCTGTCTGCTTTCATTCTTCTTCCAGTAATACATGTGCTATCCCTTATACCCCCTTATTTGTCTGTGTTTCATGCAGCCTTGTCGGGGTCCAGCTTCCCTTTCCTCATTCTTCCCTCTGCCTTCCATTGTTTGTCCTCTTCATCCACATCTTGTCCCTCTGCCTTCTATCATAAGCCCTCACCCTTCCACCCCACTGCACAGCCTTCCTTTCACATTGCCCCCTCCCAGTCTTTGTCAGACCACCCCCTCTCTCTGCACTTCCTGGCCTCAATCGCACACCATCGCAGTCAAACTATGGACCTTTGTTGCATGTGTCCCACAGCACAGTGCTATCCAGATAGACACTTGTTTGTAACACCAGGGGAAGGAGATTCTTGTACTCTCAAACCCCAACTCAGCATGGAGGATGGAAGGCAAGAACCGGTCTGCCCCAGCAGAGTGGTGTACAGCACATTAGAAGCAGCGCAACACTATGGCAGCTATGGTGAACTGAGGTCCACCTTGTGCACATCACTCTTTATCAATTGGGTTTCAATCCGATGCAATTTTCGACTCGTATGACACAAGATTAAAAGGCCTGAGGGTTTCGGCGGGCAGCTGGTTTAATGAGCATTCATGAGATGCAGGTGAATGCAAATGGAATTCATGCCAGCTAACAGAAAGAGTGGCCTGCCATTGGGAGGATTGCAACATGATTTTATACTGGCAGGTTTACGAATTTTTTGTTCCCACAATATTCACCGCTTCCACACACCACCAAACCTGCCATGAGTGAGATAGGAGAATTCCACCTCCACTGCTTTAAAATTCTCAGCCTTGTTTTCAAATATATCATGACCTGGCCTCTCATTATCTTTGTAATGCCCTCCAACTCTATAATCTTCCAAAATGTCTGCACGCATCTTGTTCTGGCTTCTTGAGCATCCCTGATTTTAATTGATCCATCATTGATGGCGATCCTTCAGGTACCTCTCTGCCTATAATCTCAAGCCTCAGTGTCTTTCTAGGCTGCATCCAGCACCAACATCTCTCAGTTTGGCTCTATTGTTGGATCAGGGAGGTTACCAATGGCCTATAAACAAGGAGACAGGAATTCATCACCTTCTGTCTAAGCAGAGAGAATCAGTAGGAACAGGCACGACATTTTGCCAGTAGCCGATACTCAATGGTCCAGAAAGCCATCAACTGCATACATAGATCTGCAGCTGCCACATTGCAGTGGGTAGACAGAAACACAAAGGGTATCATTCCCTTAATGTGCGGTTGGTGCGCACAAAGCATCATGTTGATGAATGTCCTATAGTAACACGAAATGCCTTTAAATAACACTATTGGTCACTCATGTAGCTGGACACATGCTTAGTTGTGGTTGTTTAAGAGAGTGCATCAACAGAAGCTTGAAGGCCTAAAATAGCAGGTTGGCCACCAAATCAGGTTAGATGCTAAGTGACGTTGTAATCTACTCACTCTGCATATTTTTGACATATGCATGGCATTTCTGTCCTCTTGCCCATTCAAATTTGGTGATTGGCACGAGTTATGCCAGAAGCCCCCAAAATGGAACACCTCCCATACCAACTACATCAATGGCACTAGGCAGTCCAATTTTGTGGTCCTGCCTTTCCTCGTGCTGAATTAAATATTGGCACAAAACCCACTTACATTTATTTCCCTCTAAACTCAGATTAACAGTCTCCTGCCACAAACGATTGAAGCACTGATAGAGGAAGCACCAATGTTTGAGAGAACTAATAAAATGCTGAGTACTCAGGCAGCCTCAGTAAATAAAAACATCTTTGCTACACTATCACTAGATACTAGGCCACCTCATCACTGTTAAAACTCTGAAATTATGGGTATTTTTTACACCATCTTTGCACATGTAAGATATTAGAGTAGTCTGTTAAGTTGACAAATGTGTGCCATAAACTATAATAAAGTAAATGACCATCTTCACTGGTCTACTAATGTCTTCTGCCATTCCTCCCCAACACCTCAACTTTAAAATTGTCAAGCTTGTGCTTCTGTCTCTCAATAAACTCAGTGCTCCCTAATCTGTGACCTTCCAAGGGTGGCATGGTGGCACAGCGGCACAGTGATGAGCACTGCTGCTTCACAGCCCCAGGGACCTGGGTTTGATTCCAGCTTTCGATTACTGTCTGTGTGCAGTTTGCACGTTCTCCCCATGTCTGGTGGATTTCCTCTGCTCCAGTTTCCTCCCACAGTCCAAAGATGTGCAGATTGGGTGGATTGGCCATGCTACATTGTCCCTTATTGTTCAAAAGTGTGTAGGTTAGGTGGATTAGCCATGGTAAATGCGTGAGGTTACAGGGACAGAGCCTGGGGGTGTGGGCCTGGGTAAGATGCTCTTTCGGCGAGTCGGTGCAAACTCAATGGGCCGAATTACCTCCTTCTGCACTGTCGGGATTTTATGGATTCCCCAGTCCCACAAGCACACACCCCACTTATTTCAGCTTTGTTCTGACTTTGGCCTCTTATTAACCATCTCTTCCTCACTTCCCACCCCATCACCCTTGGCCACGCCTTCATCTGCATCTGTCCCATTCTTTGTATTTCCTCCTTGAACATCTTCAGATCATTCCGCCCCTTTAAAAACCCTCTTTGTAAGCCAGCTCTTTGACAGAGTTTTTAGCCATTCACTCCTAATCTCTTCTTCTCTGGTTTGGCATTATTTTTGCTTATGCCTTTGTGAAGCTACTTAGAATTTTATGTCATATTGATGACAAGTTTATCTGTTTAAGTTTTCCATTGAGGGTTGAACCTTGAACTTAATGATTCAAAGTCAGCAGTGTTCCCTGCTGAATGAACTGGACTAATATTTGTAACAACGTTTGTAAAATGTGAAAGGTTTGTATTTCTTTGTTCAAAAATGTTGTTTTTTGTAAACAATGGTGGTTGAGCACAAAGTTAAATGTTCTGCCCCTTGCTATTCTGCTGCAAAAATATTTCTGGTTTATACCAATTGGTTTATGAGAAATTACATTTCTCGGAAGGTTTTTGCAGGTATGAATATTTATCAAATAATTGCAGAATTTCAGCATGGGTTTTAACAATATTTCCAGCAATTTAATTTCTGAGGACTATGTGAACCACTGGCATATATGGAGCACAAGACATATCAGCAACAATCTCGACAGTAATAAGAAATAAAAATTCCATCACACCTTATTTTCACGGTGAAACAATATTGGCTGTAAAGTATAATCCCTGGTCTGAATCTTAAGGACACCCTTACTGAGGTTTTGAGGCAGCTACTGATTATAGATCATGCTTACTCACTTGCCACTTCCAACCATTTTCATCTGGGGAATGGCCCAACCTCGACTCTGGTTTTAACTCAGATGTCGATTGGGAACTTTGGAAGAAGGGAGCCTGTTGCTGAGAATCCACATCCTAGCATTCCATTGCATTTTGTGCTCAAATATTCGAATAACAAGAGCTTCGCTACGCACATATACACATATGGTGCAGAAATTCCTGGAAGATTGTAAGATAATTCAAAGGACTAGGAAGCATTTTTCATAAGTCCCCCAAATAAATGTAAAATTTTCTTGTAGCTATAAAATATATAAATCAATACCAAAACATATATTTAAAATGGACAAGTGATAACGATGGTGGCACAGTGGTTAACACCAGGGACCCAGGTTCAATTCCCGGCTTGGGTCACTGTCTGTGTGGAGTTTGCACGTTCTCCCTGTGTCTGCATGGGTTTCCTCTGGGTGCTCCAGTTTCCTCCCACTGGCCAAAGATGTGCGGGTTAGGTGGATTGGCCATGCTAAATCATCCCTTAGTGTCAGGGGGATTAGCTAGGGTAAATGCATGGGGTTATGGGGATAGGGCCTGGGTGGGATTGTGGTCGGTACAGGCTCAATGGGCCAAATGGCCTCCTTCTGCTCTGTAGGATTCTATGAAATTAAATTGCATAAGTATATATACACAGAATATGAACAGAAAATACCCTCCATGAAATAATATCTGTAACAGATGCATTTAGGCATTTGCATTCAATTATTTAATGGGCCAGAATTTATTGTCAAAATAACAATGAAGTGAATTGCATTCATTGTTATTATTGTTTAAATGGTCTTCAGGTGAGCAGATGTTCCATGGCTAAATGGAAATATTCAAAAGTTGCTACATGGGTTGCACTTCTCCGTCATTAACTTAGTGAACTCATCATTTCACTGTCTGCCTCACCATTGGAATAGATTGAAAGCCATGATGTGATCTAAACCTGCTGTAGGAATTTAAGGACAGTAATTTGTAGCAAAAGTACCCTTTTAACATGGTAAATGAAGTTTTCTGGCACGAAAAATAAATTATTCCAAATCTGAATTCACATTCCGGGGGGAACAGGACTGGCAGCTCAATGTTCCAGGGTACAGATGCTATAGGAAAGATAGAACAGGAGGTAAGAGAGGAGGGGGAGTTGCACTTTTGATTAGGGAAAACATCATGGCAGTACTGAGAGGGGATATATCCGAGGGTTTGCCCACTGAGTCTATATGGGTAGAACCGAGAAATAAGAAGGGGGAAATCTCTTTGAAAGGGTTGTACCATAGGCCCCCAGATTGTCAGCGGGAAATTGAGGAGCAAATATGTAAGGAGATTACAGATAGCTCCAAGAAAAATAGGATGATAATAGTAGGGGATTTTAACTTTCCCAACATTGACTGGGATAGCCATAGTATTAGAGGCTTGGATGGAGAGAAATTTGTGAAATATATTCAGGAGCAATTTCTCATTCAGTATATGGATGGCCCGACTAGAGAGGGGCAAAACTTGACCTCCTCTTGGGAAATAAGGAAGGGCAGGTGACAGAAGTGTTAGTGAGGGATCACTTTGGGACCAGTGACCATAATCCAATAAGTTTTAAGATAGCTATGGAGAATGATAGGTCTGGCCCAAAAGTTAAAATTCTAAATTGGGGCAAGGCCAATTTTGGTGGTACCAGGCAAGAACTTTCAATAGCTAATTGGAGGAGTCTGTGGGAAGACAAAGGGACGTCTGGTAAGTGGAAGGCTTTCAAAAGTGTGTTAACCAGGGTTCAGGGTAAGCACATTCCTTTTAGAGTGAAGGGCAAGGCTGGTAGAAGTAGGGAACCCTGGATGACTCGGGACATTGAGGCCTTGGTCAAGAAGAAGAAAGAGCCACATGACATGCATAGGCAGCTGGGATCAAGTGAATCCCTTGAAGAGTATAGGGTGTGTAGAAGTAGAATTAAGAGAGAAATCAGGAGGGCAAAAAGGGGACACGAGATTGTTTTGGCAGATAAGGCAAAGGAGAATCCAAAGAGCTTCTACAAATACATAAAGGCCAAAAGAGTAACTAGGGAGAGAGTAGGGCCTCTTAAGGATCATCTATGTGCGGATCCACAAGAGATGAGTGAGATCCTAAATGGATATTTCTCATCAGTATTCGCTGTTGAGAAAACCATGGATGTTAGGGAACTTGGGGAAATAAATAGTGATGTCTTGAGGGGTGTACATATTACAGAGAAGGAGGTGCTGGAAGTCTTAAAGTGCATCAAGGTAGATAAATCCCCGGAACCTGATGAAGTGTATCCCAGGACATTGTGGGAGGCTAGAGAGGAAATTGCGGGTCCCCTAGCAGAGATATTTGAATCATCGATAGTCACAGGTGAGGTGCCTGAAGATTGGAGGGTGGCAAATGTTGTGCCTTTGTTTAAAAAGGGCTGCAGGGAAAAGCCTGGGAACTACAGGCCGGTGAGCCTCACATCTGCGGTGGGTAAGTTGTTGGAAGGTATTTTGAGAGACAGGATATACAGGCATTTAGAGCCACAAGGACTGATTAAGGACAGTCAGCATGGCTTTGTGAGTGGAAAATCATGTCTCAATTCGATTGAGTTTTTGAAGGGGTAACCAAGAAGGTAGATGAGGTCAGTGCAGTTGATGTTGTCTACATGGACTTTAGCAAGGCCTTTGACATGGTACCGCATGATAGGTTGTTGCATAAAGTTAAATCTCACAGGATCCAGTGTGAGGTAGCTAAATGGATACAAAATTGGTTTGATGACAGAAGCCAGAGGGTGGTAGTAGAGGGTTGTTTTTCAAACTGGAGGCCTGTGACTAGCGCCTCAGGGATCGGTGCTGGGTCCACTGTTATTTGTCATTTATATTAATGACTTGGTGACTTGGATGAGAATTTAGGAGGCATGGTTAGTAAGTTTGCAGAAGACACCAAGATTGGTGGCATAGTGGACAGTGAAGAAGGTTATTTTAGGATTGCAATGGGATCTTGATCAATTGGGCCAGTGGGCTCTTTTCCCAAAGATAGGGGAGTCTAAAACGAGAGAGCATAGTTTTAAGGTGGGAGGGGAGGGATACAAAAGGGTCCAGACAGACAATTTTTTCACACAGAGGGTGGTGAGTGTCTGGAACAAGCTGCCAGTGGTAGTAGTAGAGGTGGGTACAATTTTGTCTTTTAAAAAGCATTTAGACAGTTACATGGGTAAGATGGATATAGAGGGATATGAGCCAAACTAGGGCAATTGGGACGAGCTTAGGGGTTTAAAACAAAAGGAGTGGCATGGAAAAGTTGGGCCGAAGGGCCTGTTTCCATGCTGTAAACCTCTATGATTCTATGACTCCTTCGAGTTTTTAATTTTTGATGGGGGGGGGGGGGGGGGGGTGGTGGTGGGGCGAAATGATTAAAAATTACACATTTTTAATTTAACGTATCTTTTTACTTTTTCTTCCTGACTTACCTCCCTCCCTTAAATTAATCTTTCTCTCCTCTTTATTTTTCTTTCTACAACAGATTTGACATTAAATACATCCTTTTTAATTCAACTTCTTTATCAGACGGTTCACGGTTTATTTCCAAATCCTTATATCTCACCATTGGTAGTTCTCTTCAATCAGATCCCATAAGTCCTGTTTCCCTCACTGCACCATCATCAGCCTGAACTGTCTGCAAACTGTGGCCACATTGTTTTGGATTGTGGGGTGCAGAGGTAAGTCCAACTAATGAGGGGTCCTGTTGGATGCTGTACATTAATAAAGTCCAACCTGTTAAACTTGTCCGTGGTGTTTTCAGAATTGTGATTGACTGTTGGCAATATCTGAAGAATTGTTAAGTCCTTTTGGTGCCACCTAGCACATTTAGAGCGAACAGTAATAATTCTTGCATTCATTTCATTTATGTTTCCTTTCTAAAATACAGTAAATCTTTGCTATCCAGTATCTCCGGAGAATGGGTGGTGCCATTTAATCAAAAGTGCTGGTTGATGGGGAGTTACATTATTTCAAACACAAGATGGGGTGCTGCTCTGTCTTTGAAGGGAGAGTGGAGCAGCTGGGCAGTCAAGCGACCCAGCACAGCAGAGCATCACAGTAAAAGCACCACAACTGAAGACCAAGCTGACACTACAACTGAAATCATGACCTTCAGGCTTGGCTTTAAGAGCAAATCAAACTGTCGGTTTCACTGACAGTTGCTCGGAGTGGTTTATATTTGTTTAGGCTCAAGAAGCAAAACTGGCCAAATACTTTTCATGTAAAGTCTAAGAACAACTTCTGCAGACTTGCAAACTCTTGTTATCGTTAGTTTAAAAAAAAAATGCATTATCTGAACACTGAAAGTGGCTGGCAAGAAGGTAGAAAATGGCACAACAAGGGGGAGGATGTTCTCCAATGCAGCACAGGAGACCTTGGGGCAAAAAGTGCACAGGAGGCCAGGAAGCCTTCCAGAGAGAACTAAGAAGGCAGTGTGAACTGATAGCTATTGCTGTCAATAGCAGGATTCAGAAAGCAGTTTAATGACTTTATATGAGTGGTTAAAGTCAGTGAAAGCGTCATCAAATGCGATATCATTACAGAAGCTTCACAAACTGCTCAATTCACTGTCCTTCCTTTAATCACCTCCAACATTCACTTTCAAACATAACTCATAACTAACATTCAGAACCTCACTTCAACCTTCAGTTTTCACTGCTGAAATACTCACATGATAATCTCCCTTGCATGCACACACTGTCAGTTGTTCAGCACAGGCACATCATCCAAACACATTGCAACACATTCATTAACACACTTTCTTTATGTCTCCCTTGTGAGACATAACCATAGGAGCAGCATCTTACCAACAGTTGACATGTCCTCACCTCCATGTTGCTGGCAATCACAATTGAGACTATGGCAAGTGATGGCATTGAAACCATAAAAGATGACAGTAAATTCTTATCTAATCCCACTTCACCCCACATTCCATAATGTTTTCAGATATAAAGATGCAGAAACTCTTACTTCCTCCCTTTTCTCACTTGTACCTTTCTTCTTTCAGATATCAAGGAGCTACCACCTGTTCAAATGCAAGAGGATCAGGACACAGATCCCAGGACACAGATCATGAAGAAATACCAACAGCTCTGATACTTGCAAACTTTAGAGTCTTATTTTTTCATGGGATGTGGGCATGACTAGTTGCTCCATCCCTGATTGTAATTGAACTGAGTCAACCACATTGCTGTGGGGCTGTGGGTCTAGAGTCACATGCCAGATAGCAGAGTTCCTTACCTAAAGGGCATTAGCAAACCAGAAGGATTTTTATGACAATGGACAATGGTTTCATGTTTGTCATTAGATTTAAATTTAATTTATATTGATTCAAATTTCATCACCTGCCGTGGTGGATTCGAACCCATGTTCTCCAGGCTAGTACTGTAGGTCTCTGGATTATTAACCCAGTGACAATATTACTACACCACTAGCACCCCATAAGTGTAGCTTGGAGGTGGTGCCTGCATGAGGTGAATGATGGTAAAGGGTAGAGCAGGTGTCAGATCCCTGGACAGTGAGGTCACACAAGGGCTTGTTGCAGAGGAGTGAGATAAGCTCTTGAATGGGATGGTGTACCAAAAAAAACGACTAATGGACATGCATAATGGAATGTTCAGTGATTTGACAGAAACCTTTGCTTAATGTTAGGCAGGTGGAGGAGTTGTCACCCATGAACCTTTAGTGTAGCTAGCTGCTCACCTCATATTTATTACACATGCTCCTATGTGGTGCTGCCCCTGTGCTTGCAGCTGAGATGGGGGCAGGTTGTTGACCTTGCTAATCAGTGGTTTCGTGGCTGAACTCTGGCTGCCTGAGGACTGAAGGGTCCTGGTATGCTGAGGGGGATGCTGCAGAGATGCAAGAGCCTCCTCTATGTTGACAGCAGCTTGAGGTGCTGGGGCTATTGGCAGAGGGACTGAGCAGCTGTTGCCCACACTTGGCGAGCTGCCCCCTGCAGCCCAGGCAGGTGGTCCTCTTTCCTCACAATGCTGACCTGTGCTTTCCTCCAGATCTGAGATGAATGAGGAGCTGGTGGACAATACAGGCACCTCATTCCCTTCTCACCTTACCACTACTGCACAGAGCTCATGAATATGTTCTGCGCACATCTCTGGCATCCACTGACTGACCTGCGGGAGCTGGTTTTCCAAGAGGGTTGCCAATCTCTTGATGATGGAAATCAATTCTGAATTCGTCCGAGATATGGCAGCACTTTGGATGGACTCCTCCATAATGTGCACTTGGGTGCACATAGCCTCTGGAAGTTCCACCAGAAGTTCCTTTACCTTAGGCTGCAGTTGCATCATTTTCTGCATCACAATGCCTTTAGAGGCCTAGATTCAGCCTGCGGCTCAGTATGGCCTTGGCCTCCCATGGCCCTCCAACTGTCGGTGGCCTCGGCTTTCACAGTCTCCATGAGATTCTCAGCTGTGATATACTTACCAGATTGTGTCCCTGAATGTAAGTGCAGATGGATATCTACCAAAGTGAGAGTATCTGCAATAGTGCAGGATGAGCGGGAATGATGCCATGGTGTGTTCACTGAGGCTCCTTCCTGCTCCTTAGTGATAGGTGCCTGTCCCCTGCTCACTGCAGTTCTCTGTTCTTCAGCCTGACCTACATGAAAGAAAAGCTGGAACGAAGGGTTATGCACTTCCTATTGTCGCACTTGTGGCACTCCATGTCTGCTGACCCTGTGTGTAGGCTTGCTTGGTGAATCATCCCAGTCTGTCACTTCCTGCAGAAAAGGACCTCCTGCCTTGCCCCCGCAGCCTAGACGAGAGCCTGCAAGAGGCATCGCTCAATCATGGAGCTGCCTGGCATTTTTGACATTCTCTCTGCTGCTTTCCTTCCTCTCACCAGCTTTCCAAGCAGTCCTTATTACATACCATGCTGGCAGCCCTCAAAATATGATACCAGCACTTGCTGCAGTTTGACCTGATGCCACCTCTCTGGCCACCCCCACTCCCCCAGTGTTCAGCCCCGTGTCTCATATCTGCTAACTGGCTGGCCGCTGGAAGACAGCATGCGGCCGTCCAACCCCTGCCCAAGCAACAGCATCTCTCACTTGTGCCTGGGACTGAGCTGCAAAATTCAGCTCTCAGATTGTAGCTATATATAGTCAGTGTCTCAATATGGTTAGGATTATGAATAAAAGTGTTATTGATAGCTGTGGATTGGGTTATTTCTGCTAAATTTGTTTTTGATACACTTATTACATATTGTACAAGGTTTAACATCACTAGAAAACTAATCTAATATTTTCATTATAGGGTCATTTTCTCACATTCAGAAATATAGGGGCGATACTCCCATCCCACTGTACTGCTTTTTTAGTAAGAAGTTTAACAACACCAGGTTAAAGTCCAACAGGTGTATTTGGTAGCAAAAGCCACACAAGCTTTCGGAGCTCCAAGCCCCTTCTTCAGGTGAGTGGGAATTCTGTTCACAAACAGAGCATATAAAGACACAAACTCAATTTACATGAATAATGGTTGTAATGCGAATACTTACAACTAATCAAGTCTTTAAGAAACAAAACAATGTGAGTGGAGAGAGCATCAAGACAGGCTAAAAAGATGTGTATTGTCTCCAGACAAGACAGCCAGTGAAACTCTGCAGGCCCAGGCAACTGTGGGGGTTACAAATAGTGTGACATGAACCCAATATCCCGGTTGAGGCCGTCCTCGTGTGTGCGGAACTTGGCTATCAGTTTCTGCTCAGCGACTCTGCGCCGTCGTGTGTCGCGAAGGCCGCCTTGGAGAACGCTTACCCGAATATTAGAGGCCGAATGCCCGTGACCGCTGAAGTGCTCCCCAACAGGAAGAGAACACTCTTGCCTGGTGATTGTCGAGCAGTGTTCATTCATCCGTTGTCGCAGCGTCTGCATAGTTTCCCCAATGTACCATGCCTCGGGACATCCTTTCTTGCAGCGTATCAGGTAGACAACGTTGGCCGAGTTGCAAGAGTATGTACCGTGTACCTGGTGGATGGTGTTCTCACGTGAGATGATGGCATCTGTGTCGATGATCCGGCACGTCTTGCAGAGTACCCTTCGTTGTCCAGTACTTCCCCGGAGCGGAGAAGCTACGGCATCTCCTCCGGAGCCTTCAACATGTCATTGATGAAGACGAACATCTCGCCAAGGCCATCCCCACACCCCCACTTCTTGCCTTCAAACAACCGCACAACCTCAAACAGACCATTGTCCGCAGCAAACTACCCAGCCTTCAGGAGAACAGTGACCATGACACCACAGAACCCTGCCACAGCAACCTCTGCAAGACGTGCCGGATCATCGACACAGATGCCATCATCTCACGTGAGAACACCATCCACCAGATACACGGTACATACTCTTGCAACTCGGCCAACGTTGTCTACCTGATACGCTGCAAGAAAGGATGTCCCGAGGCATGGTACATTGGGGAAACTATGCAGACGCTGCGACAACGGATGAATGAACACTGCTCGACAATCACCAGGCAAGAGTGTTCTCTTCCTGTTGGGGAGCACTTCAGCGGTCACGGGCATTCGGCCTCTGATATTCGGGTAAGCGTTCTCCAAGGCGGCCTTCGCAACACACGACGGCGCAGAATCGCTGAGCAGAAACTGATAGCCAAGTTCCGCACACACGAGGACGGCCTCAACCGGGATATTGGGTTCATGTCACACTATTTGTAACCCCCACAGTTGCCTGGGCCTGCAGAGTTTCACTGGCTGTCTTGTCTGGAGACAATACACATCTTTTTAGCCTGTCTTGATGCTCTCTCCACTCACATTGTTTTGTTTCTTAAAGACTTGATTAGCTGTAAGTATTCGCATTACAACTATTATTCATGTAAATTGAGTTTGTGTCTTTATATGCTCTGTTTGTGAACAGAATTCCCACTCACCTGAAGAAGGGGCTTGGAGCTCCGAAAGCTTGTGTGGCTTTTGCTACCAAATAAACCTGTTGGACTTTAACCTGGTGTTGTTAAACTTCTTACTGTGTTTACCCCAGTCCAACGCCAGCATCTCCACATCATGACTGCTTATTTAGCCCAGTGGGCTGGGAGACTCCAGCGCTGGCCGATTCGCGCTGGGCGTCCGGGCCTGAGCCTGTCTCCCATTTAAATCCAATTTATAATTTAAATCCAATTATTGGGCCCGAGAATGAAATCCACCGCACCGCCCCCCCCCCCCCCCCCCCCCCCCCCCGCCCCCCCCAACCACCAGCCCCCCCGACCCCCCTCCCGCCAGGAGTATTTCACTCCAGCGGGGTTTACTATAAGCACCCCACTTGCGGGGAGCTGGCGGCCTGACCCTGCTGGAGTGAAGTGGGGCAATCGAGGCCGTCCAGAGGATTGGGTGCTGGGGGGGATGCACCCTGGGCAGTGGCACTTTGGCAATGTCAGCCTGGGCCCCTGGCACTGCCCAAGTGACAAAGTGCCAAAGCCCAGAGGGTACACTGGCACTGCCCACCAGGCATACGGCAGTGCCAAGGGGGTGGGGCAATCGGTGGTGGTAGGAGTCCCACTGCTACTCTGCAGTCGGGATCGGTGGGGGAGGGAGGGAGGCCAGTGATCAGGGTTGGCCATCGGGGTGGGGGGGCAGCTTGCTGGGAGGGCTGCAGTGGAGGAGGTTTGGGACTGTTGGGGTGGGAGGGAGGAATTGGTGCGGGGGGGGGGGCGGGAGATTTGGGCTGCCGGGGGGTTGGGGGTGGTGGGAGATCGAGGCAGGCCAGGGGGGGTCGGGGGGTGGGGGGGGCGGTCGGGGTTGGGCCCGGGCATATTTGGGTAGCTGGTGACCTGACCCTGCTGGAGTGAAGGGGGGACAATTGAGGCCGCCCAGAGGGTTGGTAACTAGGGGGTGCCCCCTGGGCAGTGGCACCTTGGCAGTGCCAACCTGGGCCCCTTGGCACTGCCCAAGGGGCAAAGTGCTAATGCCCAGGCGGCACATTGGCACTGCCCACCAGGCATAGGGCAGTGCCAAGGGGGTGGGGCGATTGGTGACGGTGGGGTCCCATTGCCACTCTGCAGTCGGGATCGGTGGGGGAGGGAGGCCAGCGATCGAGCCGTGCCGGGGGGGGTCACATGGCCAGTAACCCGGCAGTCACGGGGCTGGCCAGCAATCAGGAGACTGGCAGACAGGGGCCGCTGCGCATGCATCATTCTCGGCACTGACAGATCAGCGCATGCGCTGTGGCCCGCTCAGTGCTATGTTGCCGGCCTCTCCAGTGGGAATAGGCCCTGCCACAGCCTTTTACAGTCATTTACACTGGTGCACTCTACAGTGCACAGAGTGTGGGAGTTTCATTTTTAAACTCCTGCTGAAAAAACCAGCAGGATTTAGTCCAGTTTTACACGAATTCGACACTTAGAATTTTATGGGAGAGTCGCCCCCATACTCTGTTTATATTCAACTTGATGTTTAACAATATTTACAAGTATAGTTTTACTTTCTGTGAGCGTAAGGAGCACACATGAATGTCATTGATGTCCCTACCTATTGAGAATACACAACCAATATTCAGTCTCAAGAGAATTCTCATTTCAGATCATACATGGCTGCCCGTTTCATTTGTCTCATGCTTTACAATCTGAAAGGTGCAGCTTACTGATGTTTTGAGCCTCGAACTAAATTCTTCAAACATGATTGAGGGATCGTTTTGTCTAAGCACTCGTCTGTTCCACAAAGATTAGGACAGGTCCATTTTGTCTTTTGTTTTCCTGTGTATACGAGAAAGCTATTGTATGTCCTCACAGAACCAAAATAAATGACAGCAGGTCTTGTATCTCCAGACCAATGGGATTACAACTCTGACCAGGGTTCCTATTTCAAACACATTTTGTTTAATCTTTTCCCATTGTGGCAATATATAAACCCCACCGATTAATTAGATGTGATGGAGTGTGAGCTCCTGGTGGAGGCCAGCTGGCACATTAATCATATTAAGTGCTTAT
Source organism: Mustelus asterias (assembly GCF_964213995.1). NCBI lineage: Eukaryota > Metazoa > Chordata > Chondrichthyes > Carcharhiniformes > Triakidae > Mustelus > Mustelus asterias. Next base: position 98,851,577 of record NC_135802.1, on the reverse strand, counting down.
TGTAATTAAGAAAGCAGTTTGGGAAGAATCTTTTGAATTCGTGCTCTAAAAAGTAATCCATACTTCTTGCAGAGCTGCTCAAAGTTCACACAGGTTGATAAATGACATTCAACCTGTCCAACACATACCAGTCACTTTCCAGAATTATTTTATTGTAAATGGTCATGGGGAACAGGATTGAACAATCCAAATGGAGTAACGAGGACCAGACTTCACTGTAGAAATATTCCCTTAGCCACCAGTATCAAAACCATTAACAAACAATAAACTCTGCCACAATTTTCAGATTTTTATTCCACATAAGGTTCTTGCGTTTGGCATCACATCACATTTGAAATGGGTTTTACCTCCCTCATGAAATGGGGGTAAGGTATTTGGCCCTATGTGGGGGCAAGAATAGAAGCGGATGGGCATGTAATTTCTTGACACTGGCTGGAGTGCCAGGCCCCATCCCACTCATGAGCCATTCTATGAGCTGTTCGGGGACAGAACAGCAACCCACCTCCAAGTGGCAGGTAGCAAGTTAAAATACTTTAAGGCTAATTAAGCCAATTATCAGAGGCTGACTGGAAAATTCCACTTAGCCTGCAGGACCTTGCAGTGTTGGGAGGACAGCAGTTGAATAGAGGTAGGCTTCTGGGAGCAGATCTGAGCGCTAGTGCATGAGGATGTCCTTCCCACTTCTCTAACCTCAGTTGTGGCCAAAGACTGCCCTGTGAAAGGGTTCCAAATGATGACATGGCAGCCGTAGCTAGTTTTTAAACTTCAAATTGGTTAAAGTCCCTCAGAGAATACTCTTATCTTGAATTGCCCTTTCTTCTTTACTTGCAAAGTGCTGGATGACCTTCTGCTAAAATTTCAGTTTCGAGAGCCAAGGGTGGTGAGCAAAAGCTTTGGCTTCTAATTGGCCAATTCAAGGAAAATAATTAACAGACAACTGCTTCCGACTTGGTGTAGGGTTCCCCCATGTGACCCCAATGTTGTGACCCAACCCAAAACACAAAGTCCTGTCCATGGACAGCCCTTTCTGATGAAAAGACATGTGAACTCAAAACATTACTTCTGTTTCTGTCTCTACAGATGCTGCCAGACCTGCTGAGTGGGATTTTCCAGCCGTATGTGCCCTAAGACCAGAAATTCCTGCCCAAGGTCAACTGATCTTTAAATGGTCCGTCAAATTTTCTACCCTGTTCGCTACGATTGCCATGACAGGTGGGATGAGGAATTTCCAGCCACTGAGTTTATCCAGCAGTTTCTGAGTTTGTTTAATGTTATTTTAAAGGGGTGGAAAATTAGAAGGGCTTTGCTGTGGGCGTCTGGTATTCCCTGCCTGACTGCTCATCATGTGCCCTGTGCAGCAAAAGAGAGGTAATCCTTTTCTTCATCTATTACAAACTAATTTCAAAATCTCTGCTTTCAATTTTAAAAATAAAATTGAATTTTGTTGGCTGAAAACAACTCCAAATGCTAAGGTTGCAGGTAATCAAAAATGAAGGGAGCATTTACATGGTCACATCATAGACTTGACCATTTCTGTTGTGAGAAGCATTGCAGTTTACTTATTGGTGCCTTCCAGCTGGGTGACTCCAACGATGACCAAACTCACCCGTGGTGCATTAAAGTAAAAATAAAGTTTAATAAAGTTTAAATAGATGAAAAGAAAATTCACCCCACTTCAGGGAAATCACATAACCACTGCTGTCTCCATCAAATTGAATGGGTCACAGTCAGCTTGATCTTCAACCTAGGCATTTAAAATATATTTCATTGCAGTATTTCTGTAATTGAGGAACACTGTAAAAAGTTCAAAAACAGACAATCCTGGAAAATCTCAGCAGGTTTGACAGCATCTGTAGAGAGTGAATAGAGCTAACGTTTTGAGTCTGGATGACCCTTCACCAGACCCAATGATGCGGGAAAGAAAAGGGTTGACATCCTGCAATGTAAGTTCAAGGAACTAAGGAGGAAATTTAAAAGTAGGACCTCAAAGTTAATAATCTCTTGATTACTCGCAGCGCCATGAACAAGTGACAACAGGGATTGTATGATAAAGCAAGTTAACACATGGTTGGCGAAATGATGCAATAGTGAGGGCTTCCAGTTCTTGGAAGTCTGGAACTAATTATGGGCCACGAGCAATCTGTACAAGGTGGATCAGGTGCACTTCAACCAAGTCACAGAAGAGTTAAATGATATGGTGGAAGAGGGTTTAAAATAATTTGGAGGGATGGTGGTTGGGCACTCAGAGGAGGGGACTAAGAGAGGTAAATAACAATAGAGATAAGAATAGTTAAGACTATACACCACCTAGAAGCAACAAACCCTATAGTAACTGTAGGATGGGTTAAAAAGTTTTTTTAAAAAATGTCATTCATTGATAACTTTCCACTTTCCTAAAAAAAGCTCTGTTTTACAGTAGCCAAATATCTAGACCATTTAAAGCATCAATAGTTGAAACTACAAGCATGTGAACTCTCTTTGTGTAAATAACAATTGTTAAATTGACTGCATATATCAGAAAGTCAGAGCTGTTACTCAAATATTGTTTTCCCTGTGGCTCAGGTGTTCCAACAGGCTAATAGTTTTTTGGGCTCTCAGCTAAGCCTCATTATATATTCTTAGCAAAGAGCACAGACATCTATTCAGGAACTAAACACCTGAGCCCCATGCAAAACATTGCTTGATCAACAGCTCTGGTTCTCTGGCATTGTTTGTTTTTGCTACCAAATAAACCTGTTGGACTTTAACCTGGTGTTGTTAAACTTCTTACTGTGTTTACCCCAGTCCAACGCCAACATCCAACGTTTACACAGACGTTTCAAGTGCATGAGTTTTCTGCCATTGACACTTTAAATGGACAGTATGCTTAGTCTGTATAGTGCACAAGAAACAATACTTTTCACTGTATACCAATACATGTGACAATAATAAATCAAATCAAATCAGGTTTCTTTTTACTCATACTATTGTCACTGTTGTGTTCATTACTTCTATACAGTACATGGTGAGCAAATGTGCATGTAATTGCCATGTCTTGATATGGTGGAGCATGAAGGCCATAGGGACTGTTGGGGAGGCATACTTTCCCTTTCTAATGAAAGCTTATATGAATAAATATGGTTAAAGTTTGTTTATTACTGTCACAAGTAGGCTTACATTAACACTGCAATGAAGTTACTGTGAATATCCCCTAGTCGCCACACTTCACCTGAGCGGCACGGTAGCACAGTGTTTGCACTGCTGCTTCACAGCTCCAAGGACCTGGGTTCGATTCCTGGCTTGGGTCACTGTCTGTGTGGAGTTTGCACATTCTGCTCGTGTTTGCGTGAGTTTCCTCCGGGTGCTCCGGTTTCCTCCCACAGTCCAAAGATGTGCGGGTTAGGTTGATTGGCCATGCTAAAGAAAATTGCCCCTTAGTGGCCTGAGATGTGTAGGTTAGAGGGATTAGTGGGTAAATATGTAGGGATATGGGGGTAGGGCCTGGGTGGGATTGTGGTCGGTGCAGACTCGATGGGCCAAATGGCCTCTTTCTGCACTGTAGGGTTTCTATGATTCTTCTATGATTCACGCCTGTTCAGGTACACTGAGGGAGAATTTAGCACAGCCAATGCACCGAATCAGCACAGCTTTTGGACTGAGAGAGGAAACTGGAGTACCCGGAGGAAACCCACACAGACACGGGGAGAATGTGCAGACTCCGCACAAATAGTGACCCAAGCCGAGAATCGAACCCGGGTCCCTCGTGCTGTGAGGCAGCAGTGCTAGCCCTAGCATATACATAACGTGTATCGATGCATCCCATATAGACAGCGGTTTACAAGTTTTACAAGTTTACAAATTATCTCCTTGTTTTCTTCTTAAATATATTTTTGTGTTCGCTATTTCGAATGTAATTTGCACCATGTTGGTCTTCCTGGTTGCAAAGTAATTATTTAATGTTTCTGCCATTTCACCATCTTTCCCTGTTAATTTATTGTGTATATTTCTTAGTGTCTCTACCCCTACTCTGTTTTTTCTTCTGTGATTTATGTGCCTGCAGAATACATTATTTATTTTTATATTTCTTGATAATTTAATTTTTTGTTTCCCTTTGCCTTCTTCAATTTTTGGCTTATTTCCCTAATCTTTATTCTGGTTGCCTTTATGATCCTTTTCTTTGGTGTTTCTGTACTCAGTAAGTGCCTTTTACTTTGAATCAATTTTGCACATATTTCTTTATTTATAATGGTTTGTCATTGCTGGCTGGTTTGTTCTTGCTTTTTATTGCAATATATTTCCCTTGGATTCTATTGGTCACAATTTTATATGTTTCCCATGTTGTTCTAATTCCATGTTTTTCAGAATTTATTCCAATTTGTCTCTCCTGGTTCCATCTCATGTTCTTAAAATCAACATTTTCCTCAATTCATTATTTATAGTTTGGCATACTTACGTCATTCTGAATCTTTAACCCTAAAGATTGTTATGTAGAAATTGTTATCACTGTGATGTTATCCTATGCTTACCTCCCTTATCTGTTCAGGATTACTTTGCTGAAAAGTCACTCTGGACGCCATTTCCAGTCCTGAGGCAAATAAAGGTCCAAGTAGAATACAATGACCAGATAAAACAGTTCAGATGAAACAATTATCTGCCCCATGCCCAGAGATGCTGACTTAACGGTAAGCTTTTGCAGAAAACACGGACACATGGGATTGAGGGTGATTTAGTGGTTTGGATCAGGAATTGGCTAGCTGTAAGAAAACAGAGGGTGGTGGTTGATGGGAAATATTCATCCTGGAGTTCAGTTACTCGTGGTGTGCCGCAGGGATCTGTTTTGGGGCCACTGCTGTTTGTCATTTTTATTAATGACCTGGACGAGGGTGTGGAAGGATGGATTAGTAAATTTGCGGATGACACTAAAGTCGGTGGAGTTGTAGACAATGCGGAGGGAAGTGGCAGGTTACAGAGGGACATAGATAAGCTGCAGAGCTGGGCTGAGAGGTGGCAAATGGAGTTTAATGCGGAAAAGTGTGAGGTGATTCACTTTGGAAGGAGTAACAGGAATACAGAGTACTGGGCTAATGGTAAGATACTTGGTAGTGTGGATGAACAGAGGGATCTGGGTGTCCATGCGCATAGATCCCTGAAAGTTGGCACCCAGGTTGATAGGGTTGTTAAGAAGGCATACGGTGTGTTAGCTTTTATTGGTAGAGGGATTGAGTTTCAGAGCCAGGAGGTCATGCTGCAACTGTACAAAACTCTGGTGCAGCCGCATTTGGAATATTGCGTACAGTTCTGGTCGCTGCATTATAGGAAAGATATGGAAGTGTTGGAAAGGGTGCAGAGAAGATTTACCAGGATGTTGCCTGGTATGGTGGGAAAATCGTATGAGGAAAGGCTGAGGGGCAGTGCCAGCTTAGCACCCTGGCACTGCCAACAGGAAGTGAACGGAGCTGTGCACTCTTCAATCAGGGATCAGCCGGGACGGCCATCAGCTAGGGGTGGGTGGGGTGCAATGTCCAGGTGGGCTGGGGGCCGGTCGGTCGGGGAGGCAAGTGATTGGAGTGGGTATGGGTGATAGCTTGGGGGGGCAGGTGGCTGACAGATCATTCTGTTCTGTGCAACAGCACAGAGAGATCTGCATATTTGCATTTGTGCCCTCTGGTGTGAGCAGCCAGTTTTCTGGCAAGCTTAGGCCCTGCCCCCTTCCTCGACAGGCGGGAATCGGATGGTGCAGATGCCTTAAGATTTCTGGCGCGATTTTCCCAAACACAGAGGCTGTCAGACAATTAAGGCTGTTAGGGGCGGAGCCTAATTCCGCTGGAGAAGCTTGCATCAGACTGTTGAGGGGGCCACTGTGCATGCACCGATATCCCAGTATAGTGGAAGGTTGGTTGACATGCTTTCCCCCCATGATCACCAGCTTCCCGATCGCCGTCTCCGTCCCCTGCTTGACATCGCTGGCCCCGTCCCCTGATGACTGGCCTCCTGATAGCCAGCCCCGGTCTTTAAGCGCCGACCCCACCACAGCCCCTACCTCCCATGCAGAGTTCACCTTCCCTTTCCTTCCCTTCCCTCCTACCTCCCTCCCAATCTGGCTCTGCCCCATCTGGCTCCCTCTCCTTGGCACTGCCAGTGTGCCAGGCTGACAGTGCCGGGTGCCCAGTGGGCAGTGCCAGGGTGCCAGACTGGCACTAAATATTCAGGGAATTTAATAAGAGTAGATCAAAATAGTTCCTAAATACCTAAAGGAGAATTGAGCCATTTGTGACAGTATGATTATTTAAATATCTTGCCCGTAACTAGAAAGGTTGGGGGGAGGGAATCGTGATGAGGCGACTGAGAGCGAGGAGGTTAGCCCGCAAATAGAGAAGGATTGTACACAGTGTAAGAGGGAGAATAGATGGGTGATGGAGAAGGGGAGAGCTCAGACCAAAAGTTTGAGATGTGTCTATTTTAACGCCAGGAGTGTAGTGAATAAAGTGGATCGATGCTTGGAAGTGTGATGTGTAGCCATTACGGAGACTTGGGGACAGGGACGGGACTGGATACTTCAGGTGCCGGGTTTCAGACGTTTCAGAAAGGACAGAGAGGGAGGCAAAAGGGGGGGGGGGGGGGGGGGAGTGGCACTGCTGATCAGGGATAGTGTCACAGCTGTAGAGAAGGTGGCAGCCATGGAGGGATTGTATACGGAGTCTCTGTGGGTGGAAGTTCAGAGCAGGAAGGGGTCGATAACTTTGCTGGGTGTTTTCTACAGGCCGCCCAATAGTAACAGGGATGTTGAGGAGCAGATAGGGAAACAGATCCTGAAGAGATGTAGGAATAACAGGGTTGTCGTGATGGGAGACTTTAATTTCCCAAACATCGATTGGAATATCCCTAGGGTAATGGATTTGGATGGGGAAGAGTTTGTTAGGTGTGTTCAGGAGGGTTTCCTGACACAGCATGTGGATAAGCCTACAAGAGGAGAGGCTGTACTCGATCTGGTACTGGCTAATAAGCCTGAACAGGTGTCGGATCTCTCAGTGGGGGAGCATCTTGGGGATAGTGATCACAACTCTATCTCCTTTACGCTAGCATTGGAAAGAGATAGGATCAGGCAAGCTAGGAAAATGATTATCTGGAGTAAGGGGAAATATGAAGCCATCAGGCAGGTGATTAGAGGCGTAAATTGGAAGGAGGCATTCTCGAGGGAAAGTACTGAAGTAAGGTGGCAGATTTTCAAGGAATGTTTGTCTGGAGTTCTGCATGACAACGTTCCGATGAGACAGGGAGGTGTTGGTAAGTTACGGGAACCGTGGTGCACGAAAGCTGCGCTGAAGCATACAAAAGGTTCAGAGAGCTAGGCGATGATAGGGATCTAGATGAGTATACGGCTTGTAGGAAGGGACTTAAGAAAGCAATTAGGAGAGCCAGAAGGGGTCACGAGAAGGCCTTGGCAGGTAAGATTTACCTTGGCAGGTCTTACCTTGGCAGGTAAGATTAAGGAGAACCCTAAGGCATTCTATAAATATGTGAAGAGTAAAAGGATGAGATGTGAAGGAATAGGACCTATAAAAGGTGAAGGTGAGAAAGTCTGTACAGAACCGGAAGAAATAGCAGAGGTGCTTAATGAATATTTTACCTCGGTATTCACGGTGGAAAAAGACCTGGGTGGTTGTACTACAGGATTGAGGCGGACTGAAAAGATTGAGTATGTGGACATTAAGAAAGAGGATGTGTTGGAAATTTTGAATAGCATCAAGATAGATAAGTCGCTGGGACCGGATAGGATGTACCCCAGGTTACTGTGGGAGGCGAGGGAAGAGATTGCAGAGCCTCTGGCGATGATCTTTGCGTCATCGATGGAGACGGGAGAGGTTCCGGATGATTGGAAGATTGCGGATGTGGTTTCTATATTCAAGAAGGGGAATAGGGATAGCCCAGGAAATTACCGACCGGTGAGTCTAACCTCAGTGGTTGGTAAGTTGATGGAGAAGATCCTGAGGGACAGGATTTATGAACATTTAGAGAAGTTTAGTATGCTCAAAAGTAGTCAGCACGGCTTTGTCAAAGGCAAATCGTGCCTTACGAGCCTGGTGGAGTTCTTTGAAAATGTGACTAAACACATTGACGAAGGAAAAGTGGTAGATGTGGTTTACATGGACTTCAGCAAGGCGTTCGATCAGGTCCCCCATGCAAGACTTCTCGAGAAAGTGTGAGGGCATGGGATCCAAGGGGCTGTTGCCTTGTGGATTCAGAACTGGCTTGCCTGCAGAAGGCAGAGAGTGGTGGTAGACGGGTCTTTTTCTGAATGGAGGTTGGTCACCAGTGGAGTGCCCCAGGGATCTGTTCTGGGACCTTTGCTGTTTGTCATTTTCATAAATGACCTGGGTGAGGAAGTGGAGGGATGTGTTGGTAAGTTTGCCGACGACACGAAGGTTGGTGGTGTTGTGGATAGGTTGTAGGGATGTCAGAAGCTGCAGCGTGACATAGATAGGATGCAAGACTGGGCGGAGAAGTGGCAGATGGACTTCAACCCAGATAAATGTGTAGTGGTCCATTTTGGTAGGTCAAATGGGATGAAGGAGTATAATATCAAGGGTAAGACTCTTAGCAGTGAAGAGGATCAGAAGGACCTTGGGGTCCGGGTCCAAAGGACTCTTAAATCGGCCTCGCAGGTAGAGGAGGTGGTTAAAAAGGCGTATGGTGTGCTTGCCTTCATCAATCGAGGGATTGAGTTTAGGAGTCGGGAGATAATGATGCAGCTTTATAAGACCCTCGTCAGACCCCACTTGGAGTACTGTGCTCAGTTCTGGTCGCCTCATTACAGGAGGGATGTGGAAATGATTGAAAGGATGCAGAGAAGATTTACAAGGATGTTGCCTGGATTGGTTGGCATGCCATATGAGGATAGGCTGAGGGAGCTCGGTCTTTTCTCCTTGGAGAGATGAAGGATGAGAGGTGACCTGATAGAGGCGTACAAGATGTTGAGAGGTATAGATTGGGTGGATTCTCGGAGGCTTTTTCCCAGGGCTGAAATGGCTACTACGAGAGGACACAGGTTTAAGGTGCTGGGGAGTAGGTACAAAGGAGATGTCAGGGGTAAGTTTTTCACTCAGAGGGTGGTGGGTGAGTGGAATCGGCTGCCGTCAGTGGTGGTGGAGGCAAACTCGATAGGGTCTTTTAAGAGACTTCTGGATGAGTACATGGGACTTAATAGGATTGAGGGTTATAGGTAAGCCTATATATAAGCCTAGGTAGGCAGGGACATGACCAGCGCAACTTGTGGGCCGAAGGGCCTGTTTGTGCTGTATTTTTTCTATATTCTATGTTCTATGTAACTATAAAATATAAATGGACACACCCCAACACTAATTAACATTGAAGATTGAGGATTGAAACTAAAAACAAAATCATCTGTCTTTCATGCTTAATCTTTGCTGACTTGTAAAGTTCATTTCTCCCTTCACTAAAGACATCAAATTAATTTTTCCCTGCGGTGGAAAAGCCGAACTTGTTGCTGTTTTGTATTGATGAACTTAATCTGTATTGTTTTTTTGCAATCAATGCATTTCAGTGCAAATAACCCTTGAGCATGCATCTGACAATCCCTAGTGGTATCTCCACAAGATGCAGAAAGTATGTGTGCAATTAAGTGATAATTGACAGCATTGATAAATAATGTATGTTAGAATCCACTTAGTAATGTGAAAAGGCCAAAGCCTGAACTAATCAAAGAGTAATTTATCTGTTATTAATGCACAACAGTTCTATTTTGTTATCACATTACTTCAAAAGAACATGCAACATCAGGTCACATGGGCAAGAAATGAGCATGATCTATCATTCTCATTCAGATTGATTTCATGTGCCAATTCATGGGGGGCTGATGTTACCACTTTGCCCCATCCATCAGGGCTGGTAAGCACTGGTAAGATCACGCGAGAGCCGAGAAATCAGGTTCACGCCTGATTTTTCATCTCTCATGATCTTAACGGCACTGGATATCCAGCGAGATCATTCTCATGTTCATTTCCAGCACGAGACTGAATAAATTATTTAAATCAAATTTAAATATAATTGACATGGAATTAGCGAGTTCGGGACTCAATCGTCAGGGCTTACTTGCCTTTGTGGCCTCTCCGGGAGAAATTCTGCTTGGTGAGGAAAATAGCTGGTCCCCACAAACGGGGACCAGTTGTGATTGCCTTGCCGGTAGAACCGGAGGCCACTGAGGCCCACCAGGAGGTCGGGGGAAAAGGGGGGGTGCCTGTTAGGCAGTGCCAGCCTGGCACCCTGGCACTGCCCAACACGTACCTTGACATTGCCCACCAGGCAGTGCCAAGGGGAGAGGGCGGAGTGCCGCTGCATACGCTGCAGGCGATCGGCATGGGAGGGAGGGAGGGAGGACTCCGCTGCCACTCTGCAGATGATTGGTGAGGGAGGGAGGGAGGTGCGATCATTCTGGGCAGCAGAGGGTGATATTTCCGGGTGGTATGGAGCTTGCAATGGCACCCTCTGCTGCTATAGCAGGCTGTCTAGCGATTTAAGCCCTGCCCCCTTCCCCTACAGGTGAGGAGTGGTTTCGCCTATTATAGCCCACTAAGTGCATAAAATTCTGGATTTGAATTTGCCCAAAAAATGCAGGAGAAACTCTCCCATTTTCCCACCAATCCTGGACTGAGAATTTTCTTGGTAAGATCACCCCCATGGCGTAAATACATACACATTATTCTTTGATGGGATGTAAACATTGCTGCTGAGGTCAGTATTTCTTGCTCACCCCCTAACTGAATGGCTTGCTAGGCCATTTCAGAGGGAGGTTAACAGTCAACCATATTGCTGTGACTATGGAATCACATGTAAGCCAGACCATGTCAGGATGGCAGATTTTCTTCCCTAAATGACATCAGATTTTATAACAATTGATTACAGTTTCATGGTTACCATTACTGCGACAAGCTTCCAATTCCAGACTTCTTAAAAACTGAATTTAAATTCCACCGGCTGCCATAATGGGATTTGAACGCACGTTCCTAGAGCATTAGCGGGTTCCTTGATTACTAGTCCAGTGACATTATCATTACCATCCCTTGGGGGAGATGTTGGCATAGTGATAATATCATTAAACTAGTAATTCAGAGACTCAGGCTAAGATCTGGGTATATAGGTTATGGCAGCTGCTGGAACAAATCTGGATTATAAAACTCTAGTCTCAGTAATGGTGACCATGACATTGATTGTCATTAAAAAAAAAACCTGTCAGGTTCACTAATGTTGTTTAGGGAAGGAAATCTGCCATCTTTACCTGTACCCTTAACTGCCCCTTGAAAGGGCCTAGCAAGCCACTTAGTTCAAGGGCAACCAATGCTGACCTTGCAGTAAGTTGTCCCCCCAAAGCAATGAAGGAAATGACTATATAAAATATTAGATACAATTTGATTTACATGAAAAATGCTATTTAATTAGTTTTGTTTTTCACTTGTGGTGGTATGTTACAGGTCACTCAGGCTGTCATGCAGGTTGCAATCTAAGGCTCTGGAGAGTGATGTTAGCAGCTCCAACTTTCTTTCCATTATTTGGCTGACCTGGAATTTCTCCAAATCTTATTGCCTGCCATTGGCTTGAGTGGGAAGGATTTGTGGTAATCTGTATGGCATTTTGAACGCACTTTCCTTGTCCATCAAGTCCTGGGTCAGACTTGAAACTGGAGCTCTGGCTCAGAGCAGGGATGCCACCCACTGCACCACGAGACCTCCTAATTTATATTTGTAGCATTAATTATATAAGAGTGCGATGACTTCCAAAAATATAAACATACAAAACAAAGGTACGCTTGTTTCTTCAGTCAGTCCCATCCTTGCACAGCGTAACTGCTACTCAACTATTTTCCTGGTATTTTTCTTTGTTATGCATGGCCTGTTTGTTGCACTATTCCTTTAAGAGTAGCTGCCCACATGAACCTGTGAAAGAGAATGTTGATTATGTTTGCTCTATTTGTTGCACTACAGAGTTGTTCTAGATTGCTGCACAGCTGCCCACACTAGAGGAACATAGAACATCACCCTGATCCCTGAGCCATCCATGCAGCCGGGAAATCTCTGAGAGAGGCAGAAAAACAAAAAAATACCAAAAGCCAATTTTGGGAAAAACTTTGAGAAATTCCTCAAAGATGTTTTGGGATGTTTTACTGAGTTGAGGTGCTGTATAACCTATTGATCGAGCTGGTCGAATCACAAAGGGCAACATTGTCAAACTGGGCCTGTAGCAGGTGGTGAGAGAATCAACAGGAGGGAAATGTCCAATTTTGCAGATGTATCTGTCCATGACAGCATTTGTTGGAGTGATCACTACACAATCCTTGTGGAGACAGTTTCTCCTTGCCACTGGGTACACTATCATGTTGTATGGCACTATCACGTTGTATGGCACTATCACGATGCTAAATGGGATAGATAAGAACAGACTAGCAGCTCACAACTGGGCATCCATGAGGCAATATTGGCCTCCAGCAGCAGAATTGTATTCCACCACAATCCTCAATCTCACGGCTCAGCATATTCCACTCTACTACCATCACCATCAAACCACTGAATGTAAGATTGAAATCATTAGCTTAACAAGCCACATATGACTGGTAGCTAACATATGAGCAATACTGGGCTGCTTAGGTGAGAACATTTTTCTACCGTATGATGGATACATGGAGTAGAGTAAGCAAACCAATTTATTGTCTATTAATCAGCTCCTTAAACAATATTCGGTAATTCTATGTTTATGAATTAGATTGAAAATTGAAAGATTAAAACAGGCATGATTAATCAAATATTGTATGGATAACTTAGCTCATTAGTTGCTAGAACCATGGATGAGTCACCCATAGAATGATTGCAGATTGAATTGCATGAAGTAGCACAATGGGTTGAGTTATCGAGGCCTTCCGAAGACCGCAACTGAGGCAGGAATGGTTCGAAAATATTGGCATTGTATGGCATGTCAATTCTAAGATGCCAATCGTCACCAGGGAGAAGGACAGGACAGGAACCCCACTCTTCTCCCAACTGAGACTAGTTGACACTGTTGAAATGTTCATTAAGAGATTGTTATGGTTAGAGATTCAAATTTTTAAAGGGCCTTTAGAAAGAGAGGTGGGGAAGCAGTACAGATTGGGGAGCAAGTCATGGATGTCCTAGGACATAATCCTAACCCAAAAGAGGGTCAGAGAGGGGAAGGGAGATTGGGTACTTGCTAAAAGATGGAAAGGTGAGTGAGTATTTAGCCCCTGGGATTTGGGCAGATTCAGCAACTCCCTAGAATTGTGGGGGGGGGGGGGGAATGAGCATGGCTGCCAAGAAAAATTGACTGTCCATCTGCCCAGAAGAAAGATTCCAGTTGGCAATGGGAGCATGTGTCAGATTTTGAGCTCAGTGGTGATGAGTGGAAACACCCTCCATAGAAAGGGTAGAAGCCTGGGCATCAAGAGGATTTGGGAGCAGATGGAGGGGCAGGAATGCAATGTACCCTCAACACAGGATCTACTGCTGAAGATGGCGTTACCTGGAGATGAACGAGAACTCGTACCTCAGGAGACAGCAATTGTTTGGGTAGATGGTCACAGGCATCTATGCCCTCATTGCCAAATACCTCATCGCACTGGTTGCCGAACCCTACCAGAGGACATCAAAATCACAGTAGTCTTGAACTTTTCTGGCTCATTTCAAAAATCAGCTCTGGACCTTGGTGCCACCTTGCAAATAGTTGCACATCACTGCATCTCAAAGGTCCCCAATGCTAGAGCTGGGCAGCACATTCATTTAGTCACAAAATCTTGCAGGGACAGTGGGTTCTGCCTCCATCAGTGGATTCCCCCATGTGCAGAGTATCATTACTGCACACATGTCACTATTCAGGAACCCAACGACCAGCCAGTGAGATCACCAACAGAACAAATTCTCAAATTCCAACTAGCTTACAATCATAACAAGAGCTTTCCCCAGGTATGTGCTTGTTTATCTGCCAGCTGTGATGTGGGGACAATGGAGCCCTGGAAGAAAGCTCATCGGAGGAGGAGTAGAAGCAAGAGGTGAGAGTGGAGGATGAAGATGATGTTGAACAGAAAGGTGCCCCTTCTGCATGACAAGGTGGTCTCCTCTGGGGAGAGGACCTCCCTCCTCCCGCTTACAGCCTCCAGCATTAGACCCAGGTTGGCATTGATGAAGTGAAGTGCTATCCTGCCCCTGGCCTCCAGATACCTTGTGATATTTTACTTCCCTCTGGTAAAGTTAAAGTACTAAAGTTAATTTATTTAGTCACAAGTAAGGCTTACATTAACACTGCAATGAAGTTACTGTGAAATTCCCCTAGTCGCCACAGTCCGGCGCCTGTTTGGGTCAATGCACCTAACCAGCACGTCTGTCAGAATGTGGGAGGAAACCGGAGCACCCGGAGGAAACCCACACAGACACAGGAAGAATGTGCAAACTCCACACAGACAGTGACCCGAGCCGGGAATCGAACCCGGGTCCCTGGCGCTGTGAAGCAGCAGTGCGAACCACTGTGCTACCGTGCCACCCCTTGAGTTACAAAGTGGAAAGCTTTGGCAAAAATTGCATGTCTCACCCCCAAGACAACCAGTAGCCTCAGTGATGCATACCATAGAGTTTCTAACTGAGTCCACACTTCATCTGATCCTCCATTCCTTCGTCCACCAGCTTGAAGTGGGCATGAAACCCATCTCTGTACTTGCTAAGAACTTCCCCTTGTGAAAGTCTGAACCTCAATCCATTTTCTCTTGGAGGCTGATTTCTGATCCAAAAACAGACCTGGATATGTTTTCCTGCCTCCATGATAAAACATCACAGCGCTTTGTAATTCTTAAAAAGACAAATGCATTTTTGCTTTCCTATTCCATGTTTTTATGTATTAGGAAGAATATTGTTTCCTGCAATTTAAAATTTACTATAAGATAATTCAATATCTTAGAATTTAGAAGCAGGAGTCGGACATTCAGCACTTTTGAGCCTGCTCTGCCATTCAATACAATTATGGCTGATCTGGTTGTTATCTTAACTTCACTTTGCCATCTGCCCCCATACCTGTTGACTATCAAAACTCTGCATATTCAGCCTTGAAAAAAATCAACAACCCAGCCTCCACTGCTTTCTGGGTCAGAGAATTTCACATACTAATGACTCCTTTGAGAGAAAAATAATCTTCCTTATCTGCCTTAAATAGAACATAGAACATAGAACATTACAGCGCAGTACAGGCCCTTCGGCCCTCGATGTTGCGCCGACCAGTGAAACCAATCTAAAGCCCCTCTAATCTACACTATTCCAATATCATCCATATGTTTATCCAATAACCATTTGAATGCTCTTAATGTTGACGAGTCCACTACTGCTGCAGGCAGGGCATTCCACGCCCTTACTACTTTCTGAGTAAAGGACCTACCTCTAACATCTGTCCTATATCTCTCACCCCTCAATTTAAAGCTATGTCCTCTCGTATTAGCCATCACCATCCGAAGAAAAAGGCTCTCACTATCCACCCTATCTAATCCTCTGATCATCTTGTATGCCTCTATTAAGTCACCTCTTAACCTTCTTCTCTCTAACAAAAACAACCTCAAGCCCCTCAGCCTTTCCTCATAAGACCTCCCCACCATACCAGGCAACATCCTGGTAAATCTCTGCACCCTTTCCAACGCTTCCACATCTTTCCTATAATAACGGCAGACCTCCTATCCTTAAACAGTGTTCCGCTAAGTCCTAGTCTGTCCCACAAATGGAAACATACTCAAGGTAGCCACCCTATCAAATCCCTTCAGGATCTTACATGCCACATATCCACTGCTTGCTGAAATCCAAGTCTGAGGCATTCAAGTCAGGCGACCCTGACCTATACAAGAAAGCCAGATATGATCTAAGGAGATCTATCAAAGATACCAAAAGGCAATATCGGACCAAGCTAGAGTCCAAGGCTAGCCACACGAGCCCCCACTGACTATGGCGAGGTCTTTAAGACATAACATGCTACAAGATGAAGGCATGTAAAATCGCCGGCACCAATATACTCCTTTCTGATGCATTCTATGTTTGTTTTGAGCAAGAGGTCAGCAAGAGCACACCGGAGGCTTCGGAGGAGCATGTATCCAAGATCACCATTTTGAAGACGTCAGAGCAGCCTTCTCTCAACACACCGAAAACGACTGGCCTGGGTGGGGTACCCAGACGAGCACTCAGATCCTGGGTGGACCAGCTTGCGGAGGTATTCACAGACATCTTCAACCTTTCTTTCCAACAAGCTGAGGTCCCTATCTGCTTCAAGAAGATGACTATCATCTCAGTACCAAAGAAAAGCCAGGCAGCATGCCTTAATGACTATCGTCCGATGACTCTCACATCCATCATTATGAAGTGCTTTGAAAGGTTAGTCATGGCATGAATCAATTCAGGCCTCCCAGATTGTCTGGATCCACTACAGTTCACCTACCGCCACAACAGGTCCACAGCAGACACCCATCTCCCTGACCCTGCACTCAATCATAGATAACAAAGACACCTATGTCAGACTTCTATTCATCAACTACAGCTCAGCCTTCAACACTATTATTCCTACAGAACTCATCTCAAAACTCTGTGGCACGGGATTGGCTCCTCCCTCTGTGACAGAATCCTGAACTTCCTAATCCACAGACCACAATCAGTAAGGATAGGCAACAACAGCTCCTCCACGATCATCCTCAACACCAGTGCCCCACAAGACTGTGTCCTCAGTCTCTTATTATAGTCATTATACACCTATGACTGTGGCCAAACTCCCCTCCAACTCGATTTTCAAGTTTGTTGATGACACGACTGTAGTGGATTAGATCTCAAACAATGATGAGACACAGTACAGGAAAGAGATAGAGAATCTGGTGAACAGGTGAGGTGACAATAATCTCTCCCCAAATGTCAACAAAAAGAGGGAGATAGTCATCAACTTCAGGAAGTGTAGTGGAGGACTTGTCCCTGTCTACATCAATGGGGATGAAGTAGCAATGGTCGAGAGCTTCAAGTTTTTGGATGTCCAGATCACCAACAACCTGTCCTGGTCCCTCCATGCCGACCCTCTAATTAAGAGACTATACCAACGCTTCTACTTTCTCAGAAGACTAAGGAAATTTGGCATATCCGCTACGACTCTCACCAACTTTTACAGATGCACCATAGAAAGCATTCCTTCTTGTTGTATCACAGCTTGATATGGCTCCTGCTCTGCCCAAGACTGCAAGAAACTACAAAGGGTCGTGAACGAAGCCCAGTCCATTGCTCAAACCAACCTCCCACCAGTTGACACTGACTACACTTCCCACTGCCTCGGTAAAGCAGCCAGCACAATTAAGGACCCCACACACCCTGGACATTCTCTCTTCCACCTTCGGTGACACAGTGCTTAGCACTGCTGCCTCACAGCACCAGGGACTTGGGGTCGATTCCAGCCTCGGGTGACTCTCTGGGCCCGATTTTACCATCGTGTTGCACCCGTTTTCAGGCGTGAGACGAGTAGCATGATCTGCGCCCATCTCTGTGCCACTTTACCAAGGCCTGAAAATGGCTATGATCGGGACCACACCCGACACGGGTGCGACAGCCGTTTAAATGCATTTGCATGGATTTAAATTGACTGAATGGGCTGCACGCCCAACCTTACCGGCATCTCCCTCTTCGCCCATCCAGAATTGGCGCCCAACAAACATGCTCCACAGAAGTCCGATTCGGGCGCTCCAGTTAATGAGGAGGTAAGTGCCGAGTGTCCGACGGCTCTCTGCTTGAGATCAGTGCGGGGCGGGGGGGGGGGAGGGGGGATCTGCTGCCACGCTGCCTGAGATCGTGGGGAGAGAAGGGGGGCCAGCTGCCACTCTGCTTGAGATCGATGGGGGGAACAAGGGAGGGGGGCCGTGAACGGTCTGGGTGGCAGGAGGGTGGGGGATAAGGGGGTCAGGAATGTTGTGGGGGTGGAGCAATGTCTGTGGGGGCCAGAGAGAGGCATTATGCAGCCCGGGAGGGATGTGGCAGGGGAGCCGCATTCTATCTTTTTTTTCTGCGCATGCACAGTTGGAGGCACCGATTGGAGCTGCGGGATTTCGGGTGCGTTAAGCTCCGCCAATGGGCTTTTGCAGTGCGATTCGGAATTGCTGATATTTTTGCAGGCAGAGTGAGAACAGGTCTAAAGGTTGGATCTGAAACGCTCCCAGTTTCAAGTCTGCCCAGCACTTAGAATCAAAATGGTAAAATAGGGCCCTCTGTGTGGAGTTTGCATGTTCTCCCCATGTCTGCATGGGTTTCCTCTGGATGCTCCGGTTTCCTCTCACACTCCAAAGATGTGTGGGATAGGTTGATTGGCCATGTTGAATTGCCCCTTAGTGTCAGGAGGGGACTAAGAGGATAAATATGTGGGGAGAGGATCTGGGCGGGATTGTTGTCAGTGCAAGCTCGATGGGCCAAATGGCCTCCTTCTGCACAGTAGATTCTATGATTCTTCCATCGGGAAAAAGATACAAAAGTCTGTGGACATGTACCAACGACTCAAGAACAGCTTCTTCCCTGCTGCGGTCAGAGTTTTGAATGGACCTACCTTGCATGAAGTTCATCTTTCTCTCCACCTTAGTTATGACTATAACACTACATTTTGCGCTCTCTCCTTTCCTTATCTATGAACAGTATGTTTTGTCTGCAAAACATGGAAGAAGCAACACTTTTCACTGTATACCAATACAGGTGACAATAATAAATCAAATCAAAATCAAATACATGCTTCAAAACGATCACCCCTCATTCTTTTAAATTCCAATCAGTATAGGCCCAACCTGTTCAACCTTTCTTCATAAGATAAGACCCTCATCCCAGAAATGAGTCAAGTAAACCTTCCCTGAACTGCTTGCGACATTGTAAGAAAGCTACTGCCTCAAACCAATTTCTTCTCCTACCTGTTCAACATCATAGCATTTGTGCCCAGGGAGAGAGGAGAAAAATGGGGCTGTAGATTACCTGCTCATAGCTTACTGCTCACAAACGGAATCATGATCTTTCAAATTGACTGCTCTTGGACTGGTGAGGGAAAAGAAATCAAGAAACTTTAATGCTTTTGATCATAATGCATGACCACTACTAAGAATCCAAGCCAATTTATCTCCTGCCCCACAATACTGCTGTTTACTATTAACAACAACTTATATTTATATAGTGCCTTTAACATTAAGAAACACCCTGAGGTGCTTCACAGGTGCACTATGAAACAAAATATGACTCTGAGCCACATCAGGAAATATTAGGTCAGGAGAGTTTTAAAAGAAAGAAAGCTAAATAAAGGGGTGTAGGGAGGGTATTCCAGAGTTTGGGGCCTAGACAACTGAAGACACAGCCACCAATACTGGAGCAATTACAATTTGGAATCCACAAGAGACCAGAACTAGAAGAGCGCAGATATCTCAGAAGGTTGGGGGCTGGAGGAAATGATAGAGATAAGGAGGGGACGAGGTGGTGGTCAAAAAGTGTACCTTCCTTTTCAGCTGTATTTTTTTTATTCATTCAAGGGACATGGGCATCGCTGGCTGACCAGCATTTATTGCCCTTCCCAGTGGCCTTTGAACTGAGTGGCTTGCTAGGCCTTTCAGAGGGCATTTGAAAGTCAACCACATTGCTTTGGCTCTAGAGTCACATGTAGGTCAGACCAGGTACGGATGGCAGATTTCCTTCCCTAAAGGATATTAGTGAACCAGATGGTTTTTCCGACAATAAACAATGGTTTCATGATCATCAGTAGATTCTTAATTCCAGATTTTTTAATTGAATTCAAATTCCACAATCTGCTGTGGCAGGATTCAAACCTGGGCTTCCAGAAAATTAGCTGAGTTTCTGGATTAATAGTCTAATGATAATATCATCAGGCTATCTCTTGATCACGATAGGTTGCTCTGGAACAAATAAGCTTGGTGTGATTCTTTTGGAGGAATGTTTCTTATTAGGCAGTACCCCAGGATCAGGAATTACTTGCTTCCACTCCAAATTGATGGGTTCTGAGATGGCTGATAAGTCCAACACATGTTTTGCAGACTGGCACATGCAGATGGTGCTTGAAGAGTTGGGTAGATGGATTGGACGTTTGTGCACTCCTTCCTGTGGATCTTGTAGATGGTACACACTAGTGCCACTGTTCGTTGGTGATGGAGGGAATGAATATTTGTGAAAGGGATACCAGCTTTGACAAAGGGTCATCTGGACTTGAAATGTCAGCTCTTTTCTCTCCTTGCAGATGCTGCCAGACCTGCTGAGATTTTCCAGCATTTTCTCTTTTGGTTTCAGATTCCAGCATCCGCAGTAATTTGCTTTTATAAAATACATTTGAGCTTTGCTTGCTCCAACAAATAGTTCACATTATTTCATAGGTGCACTGCCATTTATTTTTTCCACTTCTTAGCATAAAATTTGGTTTATAATTTCTAAAGTATCTTAAGACATGAACGAAATATACAACATTAATCTAAATGCACAATGCACAATGTGCAGCAATTTTAAATGCAACAATTGTTCAATGGTCTTTTAATCAGCTCCCGATGCACTTAACACTGGTACAGGACCAAATGTCAGAAGGATGGATAGAAAGAGAGGAAGATGATTCTGGTAGACTTTTAGGACAATTCTCAACAATTCCTTTAATAATCAATTAAATGAAGATGATTTTGTCAAAAATATTCTCATCACTATCAAGGGAAATGTCTTCAATTTTACGTGGGGACACATGGGGAGAATAAGAACATAAGAACATAAGAACATAAGAAATAGGAGCAGGAGTAGGCCATCTAGCCCCTCGAGCCTGCCCCGCCATTCAATAAGATCATGGCTGATCTGACGTGGATCAGTACCACTTACCCGCCTGATCCCCATAACCCTTAATTCCCTTACCGATCAGGAATCCATCCATCCGCGCTTTAAACATATTCAGCGAGGTAGCCTCCACCACCTCAGTGGGCAGAGAATTCCAGAGATTCAATATGTAAACTCCACACAGACAATGACCCGAGACCGGAATTGAACCCAAGTCCCTGTCGCTGTGAGGGAGCAGTGCTAACCACTGTGCCACCGATGGAATGGTTTTCAAAGTAACGTTTATTTATTAGTGTCACCAGTAGGCTTACATTAACACTGCAATGAAGTTACTCTGAAAATCCCCTAATCGCCACATTCCGGTGCCTGTTTGGGTACACTGAGGGAGAATTTAGCATGGTCAATGCATCTAACCTGCACAGCTTTGGACTGTGAGAGGAAACCGGAGCACCCGGAGGAAACCCACGCAGGCACGGGGAGAACGTGCAAACTCCACACAGACAGTGACCCAAGCCGTCATCAAATAAAAGTAACTCGCGCTCAAAATTGCTCAGGTGTATCAGAGGGCGTAAGAATAATAAACAGTTATTTCAACAACTCATTTTTCTTTTTGGGCAACTTAAAAATTGAATAATTAGTTCCCAACTTTTTTAAGTAAATCATGTCGGGCACAGTGGTTAGCACTGCTGCCTCACAGCTCCAGGGACCCAGGTTCAATTCCCGGCTTGGGTCACTGTCTGTGTGGAGTTTGCACATTCTCCCCTTGCCTACGTGGGTTTCCTCTGGATGCTCCAGTTTCCTCTCACAGTCCAAAGATGTGCAGGTTAGGTGCATTGGCCACGCTAAATTCTCCCCCAGTGTACCCAAACAGGCACCAGAATGTGGCGATTAGGGGATTTTCACAGTAACTTCATTGCAGTGTTAACGTAAGCCTACTGGTGACAGTAGGCTTACATAAATAAACATTACTTTGAAAACCATTCCTTGAGCGGCACGGTGGCACAGTGCTTAGCACTGTTACCTCACAGCGACAGGGACTTGGGTTCAATTCCGATCTCGGGTCACTGTCTGTGTGGAGTTTACACATTCTCCTCATGTCTGCGTGGGTTTCCTCCCACATTCCAAAGATGTGTGGGTTAGTTTGATTGGCCAAGCTAAAATTGACCCTAGTGTCTGGGGGATTAGCAGGGTAAATATGTGGGGTTACAGGAATAGGCCTGGATGGGATTGTGGTCGGTGCAGATGCGATGGATCTAATAGCTTTCTACTGCACTGTAAGGATTTTATGATTCTAAGTGAGTTTAATAACAGGCAAGTGGCCAACTCACCAGATTGCCACCCGGACAGTGAACATGAAAATTAACCCCAGGTTGTTTATAACAACAAAAAACTCTCCAGAAATAATTAATTTTATTTTTTTTCAGAGGATTTTCACACAGCTGAAAATTGTGCATGAATTTTAATTTCAGGATTTTTATCAAAAAATATTTAGTGTCTTTCAAATTTTTGCTTCCTAAAGGTCTAATATATTATTACAACAGTTTTTTCAGTTTATTATGATTAGATTGACCAATCTAGATTAGAAACAAGTTTTGTCAGTTGACATTCCCAGTATATATGACAATATTGATTAATGATGCTGTATTATTAACCTTTTCAATCTGCGAATGCTCAAGGCTCGCACGAAGATCACAGGGCAGCCACTAAGTGTACACTCCTTGGCCGACATTTGTGCTCTCACAGACCACACTCTGCAGGACATCCAGCTACTTGTTGACTATTTTGTCCAAATATCAGAACCCTTTGTCCTTACAATAAGTCTGAATGTAAGATGGGAACCACTTACTTTTAACTTTGGAGTCTTACTCTTACTCAATGAAGCGCACTCCGATCAGATTCAATTTGTTTCCACTAAGCATGTGAATGTTTATTGTAAAGGAAAGTTTGTGAAAAAGTTACACTCAGCAATACCTCCGATTTTTTTTGAATTCATCCGTGGGTCATGGGTGTCACTGGCTGGCCAGCATTTATTGCCCATCCCTAGTTACCTTTAAGAAGGTGGTGGTGAGCTGCCTTCTTGAATCACTGCAGTCCATATCCATGTGCAATGGGTTACCCTTGTGTGGGAGCGGACTTCACTGGCTGGTCACTCTGCATCGTCCCATCTCTCCACAGTTTAAGTGATTGACCAAATCATTCCTTGCTGAGTGCAGTACCTGAGGCTATGTGACCTCTTTTTAAGTTGATTGCTGGCTTTGTTGTACCTCTGCTGTCAATATATACTGATAGGTTTTGTAAGATCAGTTGAAAAAGTTGTTTTCACAAGTTCTAAATAATTCATAAAGTTTAAATCAATCATGTCCTTATCCACAGATGCTTCTTGTTAGCTTTGGTAGTGTGACCCATATCATGGGTTAATTGGGTATCACCTTCTGTTTATCTTGACCTTGTAGTAGCCCCACACGCAGGGTTACTCATCACTTCAGTTATAACATAACCACAAAGATGACTAGTTTCATGATCACGTTTATTTGAAACAAACAGAATATAGCCTATTAATTCCTGTAACACTACATTCTGCACTCTCTCGTTTCCTTCTCTATGAACGGTATGTTTTGTTTGTATAGCGCGCAAGAAACAATACTTTTCACTGTATGTTAATACATGTGACAATAATAAATCAAATCAAAATCAAATCAACTCACATTTGAAACAAAAAAACAAACTACAATCCACGTAGACATGTCAATTTTGAAAGCTTTTTAAACTAGTTGTAGTTTGCCTCTTGTATAATTTTGCTGTCTCCTCTCTACAAATCATAGAATCATATACAAAAACACATTTCAGAGAAACAATTACAAAACAATTAAGCAGAAGTTATCCAACAAATGTAGGGAAGATTAGTTTTTGGGTGACATGAAAAAGACAGACATTTTCTGCCAATTTGCCCTGACTTTTATGCCACCCCCACCTGGTGGGTTCTGAAGAGAGTGGTGGGAGAGAGGTGCTGTGGAGTGCAAAATCACATGGATGAGTTTCCTTCCTTGATCCCACCTGCTATGATCCAGATGCAATTTTACGATGGGACTCAGTGGGGAAATGGGAGTATGAGAGTTGGCGGGATATCAAGATTGGTGGCATAGTGGACAGTGAAGTGGACAGTCCCCAACCACTCACTGGCCCCACCCCTGTCCTGTCCCCCATTGGCCCACCCCTTGGCACTGCCCCCATAGGCCCTGCCCCTGGCACTGCCCAGTGGGCATTGCCCAGGTTCCAGAATGGCATTGCCTAGGTGCCAGGCTGGCACTATCAGTCTGGCATTGCCCAAGGGGCACACCTGCTCCCCTGGGCCCTCAATGGCCTTCGGTTTCACCCGCAAAGCCAACACGACTGTTCCTTTTTCATTGGGAGCAAGTATTTTCCTCGCCAGAGAGAACCTCTCCCAGCGAGGCCATAAAGGCAAGTGAGCCCGGACGATTGAGCATCCGGCTCGCTAAACAAATTGAAATCAACATTTAAATATTGGGGTGTTGTAAAATCGTGACAGGCACGAAAATGGACGCAATTTGCGCTAGCCGCTTTACACCTGATTTAATGACATTTTCCCATCGCAAAACTGGCATAAAGAGGTTGTAAAATTCCACCCTTAGACCCTGCCAGCAGAAAAACAATCGCCATTTCTCATCGGGATGCATGTTTGCTTGCGACTAAAGCCCTTGCCACAACCTATTGTTGTTGATTGCATTGGCATCCTCTCTTGACAGAAACTTGGTAACACTTTGCCTGGCCAAACTTTCCATCATTCACCCTGCCAAAACCACCATTGCAGCAACATGATCCATTTCACTAAATCACACCTTGATCTCTCTGCTACTTTTCTGGTACCTCTTTTCCTTCAAGAATCTCATCTTGCACCACCCTACAAAATCCTCCTTCACTACTGCCAAGGTTTCTCACCAAGATGTCCCCAGTTTCTGTACTGAATAACTCTTTTCTTCCATAATTTTGATTTCCATCTCAACTCACCTTTTCCCCTGATAACCTGTGTCTCTTTACCTCTTCCTCAATATTACTTGCTATTCAAAAGGGGTTTGGGTTGAAGTCATTAAAGAATGCAGCCATATTGTGATCATGGCTTTGGAATAATTCCAGATGCTTAGACCAGTGGAAAAGTCTGTGTGCCACCCATTTCAGTTTGTGTGATTTTCATCTCCTCTACAAACCAATAATTTCACTGGTCTGTGATTGAAAGGCACATCTTCCAATGATAATGCATTCAAAATGTGTATTCCTGGGTACTAATTAAACTGGATTTCTAGAGATCAGGGAGTCATCCAAATTTGGCACGGGGAGGGGGCAATCCTCAACTGACACCAAGAGCAGGCCCAGCACTGACAGTGGCTCTGGGGAACGATGACACTAGTGGAGAGTTGACAGGTCTTTCCCAACAGTGAGGTTCCCAAGATGGCAGGTGAAAGTAGCTTTGGTTTGTTTGTCATGTCTTTCATGTTATTTGTGTGGTTTTAAGCAAATCCAGCTCACTGCTATTTTATTGTTTTTAGTGTTTATTTAATTGTATTGTTGTATACTTTCTGTTACTGCGATGTTAATCTCTAGGCCAGTTTGTGATTGAAAATTAGAGTTGGTTCTCAATTAATTTACCCAGCTGAATAAAGGTTAAATAAATAAAATGATATTCAGAAGTGACAGATTTTCTTCCCCAATTTCCATGCACTGAGGGGTCAGGATGGAGTGAGATAGCACCTGGGAAATTTGAATTGTATAAACCCACTGGAGGCTAACACAGCCAGTATGCATTTTGGATGCCAATTGCTTGTTTAGCACCCTGTTGCAGGCCCCAGAGGGAAATCAGGCTGTTATGGTCCCAGTACAGAGATTTATGCACCACAATTGCATTTGAGAATTTGGGTTCATATGACAGTGTTGTCTGGGGATTTTCAATTCATGGAAATTACTCTTAAAGATCCGTCATATCCATTTCGCACCTCCATGAAACATTGCAAACTTAAAGGTACCAGGTAACTGGGCAGGTGATGGAAGTGAATTAGGCGGTCAGGGATAGATGGGGTGGGGGGGTGGGGTCCGGGGCTAGTCAGTTCAGGGCTGGTCAGGTCTGCTGAGGGTGGGGGGGCTTAGTCATGTATGGTGAGAGGTAATTGGGTTGGGTTGGAGAGTTTAATCAGGGGGAATATCCAGTAATTGTTGGGAGCTAGTCAGGGGTCAGCATGAGTGAGTAGGGGGGGTGGGAAGGGGGGTCAGTTCTGGAGTTAGACTAAATCTTAATCTGTCTAACATTTCCTGGGTTACTATCCAGTTAAGAACATTGCATCTATCCAATGGATATCCAACTGATAATGGAGGGAGCAGGGGAGTTGCCTATCTGAAGTTTGAACTTACTGGGCAATTCCCAGATAGGTCAATGAGATGGAAATTCTGTCGGGTTCTGCCACGCATCTTCGGTCATACATCTGAGCTCCAACGATCCTGAGATTGGAAGTTTTGACCCACTGTCAACAATGATGATATGTTTTTCAGAACCAGTTTGACTCAAGTGGTTATGGAGTTTTTATTCCCTTGATACACATGTTCGGGCTGTTTCACACTTATTTATGCCATTACCAACACACAACTGAAAACAATCCTAATTTGCAAATTTGGAGACTTTCTGATCAGATCAGTCTCTCGTCCAAGACTAAAATGCTTAGTCCATTCCCAGCTTCTCTCTATCATCCCTCTTTGTAATGCTAGCTGCTGGTGAAAGTAGCTGAGTGTCCACACAGTTTCTTGTCATCTGCACCAGGCATTGGAAACATTGTTAGAGTTATACTACTTCCATATTTCTCTCAATTACCATTCAGCAACCCCAAATATAATTACATACAGATAGCTGAGTAAGAAAAAATTTGCCATAAAGCAACTTCTGAGGATAGTATCCCTGATATCACCCTTCAGTTAAGGGGAGATAAATCGTTGATTTGTTTCCGGAACTTGCCACAGATCAGGCGCAGTTTGACAGGCTCCTCAGTGCTGTGGGGACGCCACAAAACCAGAAAATTCTGCCTGAGGTCAATGGACCTTTGCATGGTCTGCCCCCACCTGCTACGATTCCCCTGGTGGGCCGGACAGGAAAATCCCCCTCATGATGTCTGTCACATCCGCCTGCACTTTCACACTCAGGGATTCCACTGGGTTGAAAAAAACCCAGAGAATGTTGGAAAATCTCAGCAGGCCCGACTTTGATTTGCTTTATTATTGTCACATGTATTGGTATACAGTGAAAAGTATTGCTTCTTGCACGCTGTGGAGAGAGAACAAAGTCTGGATGACTCTTCATCATAAACGATGGCCAGAATTCTCCGGTCTTGCACACCCGGCTACTACTGCCAGCGAGAATGGAGAATTTGGCGCGCTGGCAAATCTCCATTTCCCATAGCAGTACCGGAGAATCCCAGGCGAGTTCAGAGAATTCTGGCTGTTAGCTCTGACCTCTCTCCACAGAGGCTGTCGGACCAATTGACATTTTCCAGCATTTTCTGTTTTTGTTTCAGATTTCAGCATCTGCAGCAATTTGCTTTAATTCCATTTGGCTGGGCTGCACTTTTCCCAAGAAGCGAGTTTCCAACACAGTTGAAATAGGGGTGAGTTATTTTTCTCTCTATAAAAGTAAGAAGTGATCGCTCCAGTTAGTGCTGCTCACAATTTGAGAGCTGGGGAAAGTTGCTCACAGCTCGGGTGTCCCGAGCTGAGAGCACTGGTGATTGACAGCTGGAGGAGTGTGGGCCCAGGGCAGCGCGAGTTGCTTCAGCTGCTCGGCGTGCCCGCTGATTACAGTGTGCGGGAGAGCTGGGAATCTCCTCTTACCTTCTGCAACAGAAACAGGAGTTAGTGAAATAGGCTGCTGGTTCTTCTGAGTGGAGCGAGTGTCATGAAGTCTCCTTCACTGCCCCTCTCAGAAAAGTGGTGAGCTTGAGTATTCGAGCTAGGATGGAGAACCTCTCAGGTCAGTCAGTGGCTTTAAGTACTATTGGGTGAATTGCGTTTTATAATTCATCTATCTATGTTGACAAAAAAGAGCAAACTTCTGTTTTATTTTGTGAAGTAAAACGTGTTTGCAACTGGCAACAATATCCTGGGATTTGTCCGCTCTAAATGACTTCTGGCGTTGCTAAACACATTATGGGCAGTGGCGACAATGCACTGTTACAGTCACTTGCGACCGTATTTCAAGAATAGTGTTTTATCAGCACATTTCAATTGTCTTTAATCATTAACTTTCAGCTCTTCATCGTATAATTACAATTGATTTTTCCGTTGCGGATAACTTTAGCATGGTGAATGGGAGAATGAGAAATCAACAAAGGCTTACAAATATTGAGCTTTTTTTCATTATACGACATATATAATAATGGAGAAAGAATAAGAGCAAAGGTTGTGTATTTTGGAGGATGTGTTTTGCACTTTAGTTATTTTTGATTCTTCTGTATGCTCACTTTGATTAACCAACACCCATTCTTTTAATTAATATCACTTAATTAAAGATTTGTGCAGTTACATTTTTCATTGCTAATTCTATTTCAAAAACTAACACATTTAACCCCTTTTAACATAGTAAAATGTCCCAAGATGCTTTGCAGGAACATAGAACAAAGAAAATCACAGCACAGGAACAGGCCCTTCAGCCCTCCAAGCCTGCACTGACCATGCTGCCCGACTGAGCTAAACCCCTACCCTTCCGGGGGCCATATCCTTCCATTCCCATCCTATTCATGTATTTGTCAAGCGTCCCTTAAAAGTCACTATTGTATCTGCTTCCACTACCTTCCCTGGGAGTGAGTCCCACGCACCCACCACCCTCCATAAAACAAAACTTGCTTCATATGTCCCCTTTAAACCTTGCCCTTCGCACCTTAAACCTATGCCCCCGAGTAATTGACTCTCCCACTCTGGAGGGAAAAAGCTTCTGACTATCCACTCTGTCCATGCCCTTCATAATCTTGTAGACTTCCATCAGGTTGCCCCCTTAACCATCATTCCAGTGAGAACAAACCAATTTTCTCCAACCTCTCCTCATAGCTAATGCCCTCCACACCAGGCAACATCCTGGTAAATCTTTTCTGTACCCTCCCCAAAGCCTCCACATTCTTCTGGTACTGTGGCGACCAGAATTGAACACTATATTCCAAGAACGGCCTAACTAAGGTTCTATAAAGCTGCAACATGACTTGCCAATTTTTAAACTCGATGCCCTGGCTGATGAAGGCAAGCATGCTGTATGCCTTCTTGACTACCTTTTCTACCTGCATTGCCACTTTCAGTGACCTATGTACTTGTACATCCAGATCCCTGTCAATACTCTTAAGGGTTCTGCCATTTACTGTATATCTTCTATCTGCATTACCTCACATTTGTCCAGATTAACTCCATCTGCCATCTATCTCTCTGCCCAAGTCTCCAACTGTGTCCTCTGATGATTCTCATCGCTATCCACAAATCCACCAACCTTTGTGAAGTCCACAAACTTACTAATCAAACCAGTTACATTTTCCTCCAAATCATAATATATATACTATATAAACAAACAGCAAAGGTCCCAGCACTGATCCCTGAGGAACACCACTTGTCACAGCCCTCCATTTAGAAACGCACCCTTCCACTGCTACCCTGTCTTCTGTGACCGATGTGGAGATGCCTGTGTTGGACTGGGGTAAACACAGTAAGAAGTTTAACAACATCAGGTTGTTACATCTGTGACCGAGCCAGTTCTGCATCCACCTTGCCAGCTCGCCTCTGATCCCATGCGACTTCACCTTCTGCACCAGTCTGCCATGAGGTGCCTTGTCAAAGGCATTACTGAAGTCCATGTAGACAGAATCCACTGCCCTACCCTCATAAATCATCTTTGTCACTTCCTCGAAAAACTCGATCAAGTTAGTGAGACATGACCTCCCCTCCACAAAACCATGTTGCCTCTCGCTAATATGTCCGCTTATTTCCAAGTGGGAGTAAATTCTGTCTCGAAGAATCCTTTCCATTAATTTCCCAATCACTGCTGTAAGGCTCACCAGCTTGTAATTACCTGGATTATTGTTACTATCCTTCTTAAACAAAGGAACAACATTGGCTATGCTCCACTCCTCTGGGACCTCCCCTGTAGCCAGTGAGGATACAAAGATTTTGCTCAAGGCCCCAGCAATTTCCTCTCTTGCCTCTCTC
This sequence comes from Mustelus asterias, assembly GCF_964213995.1. NCBI lineage: Eukaryota > Metazoa > Chordata > Chondrichthyes > Carcharhiniformes > Triakidae > Mustelus > Mustelus asterias. The sequence continues at coordinate 98,821,509 of NC_135802.1, read as the reverse complement.
AGTATTCTGGGGTATATCCCATCAGGCCCTGGGGACTTGCCTACCTTAATGTTTCTTAAGAATGCCAATACCTCCTCCTTTTTTGATCTCAACATGACTCAAACTATCTACACACCCTTTCCCAGACTCATCATCCACCAGGTCCTTCTCTTTGGTGAATACTGAAGCGAAGTACTCATTTAATACCTCACCCTTTTCCTCTGGCTCTATGCGTAGATTCTTCCCCTGTCCTTGAGTGGGCCAACCCCGTCCCTGGTTACTCTCTTGCTCTTTACATATGTATAAAAAGCTTTGGGATTTTCCTTAATCCTGCTGGCCGATGGCTTTTTGTGACCCCTTTTAGCCCTCCTTACACCTTGCTTAAGTTTCTTTCTACTTTCCTTGTATTCTACACTTGCTTCGTGTGTTCCCATCCTCCTAGCCTTGACAAATGGTTCCTTTTTCTCTTTGACTAAGCTCACAATATCTCTCGTTATCCAACATGCTCAAACAAACTTTGGGACTTCACCCCTAAGAGGCAGATGTGTAAAAACTTGGCCACATTTAACAGTTTAAAGGCAGATTAACTTAAGGAGGGAGTTCTAGAAGTTTAGGGCCTCGGCAGCTGATTAGCTCCTGCAATTGCATAATAGTATTACAGGCTTGTTGAAAACAGCGAACAGTGAGAATATGTCCTTACTTTTCTGAGTTGCAATTGCATACACATACATAATATATATATTCAAAGTTTCACCTTTGCACACATAAATACATATATATATACATTCAAAGTTTCACCTCTTTGAGTTGAGTTACTGCTGGTCTGATGGGCTTTGTAGAGGCTAATAGCTGCAAACAAATCTGGTGTATGTGTGTTTATTTATTTGCAGATTGTATTTACTTGTAGAACTTGCCAAAATGTCAGTCTTTGTTTTGGTATGGTGTTACCTTTTTAGATTAAAACGATTAATGCAACTATTTACAATGTAATTAGAAAGCACAAAAATACTCAGCAAACATCACAATGTACTGCAGATGTCAATATGATTACAAGCATGTGTACATATAACAAAGTTTAGAAGACTTGTGTATTTCAAAGGCAAAGTTTTATGTGAGTTCAGTGTTTTAGTTTTCTCTTTCAGAGCCTGTTTGAGTAGTTCTCTATTACGCTGTTCAAGCAGGGAGCTGAAAATTAAACTCTCAGATCTTCACTAGACCACAAGAAACTCCAGAACTCTGGCCACCCATTGTTTTTCTGAAAAATCTTTTGAAGTCAGCTTTTGAAGGTGAACATAAAATTGTAAAAGATGGGTTTTCAGAAGTTTGGTCTTGGCTCATTGTTAGCTCTGTTCCGAAAATAAACATAAGAATTCAGGATAACTGGTATTGCATTTATGCGATTCTGAGAAGTTGTAATACAATGGCATGTTAAAGACCGAACAATGCTTTGGGAAGGAAAATAATTATAGAAAGTGATTGAATGGTTGAAAATTGTAGGAACCTGAAGAACATAATTCCTGAGAGAATGAAAAATGTTATATGAAATGTGTCAAAAAGATGGCAAATGTAGAACAAGGGAAGATTTATCAGATCACGGTGCCTCTGGGTAAACAGCTTGATTGTTGTTGTAAGAAAATGCATATGTCATTAATTAAATCAACCTTTAAGGATGTTTACTTCCTCTTTTAAATTGATATATTCCCATCAATTTTAACGCGTAGCAATGCTGTTAATGTGGGTCAGTAGTATGATATGTTTGAATACTGTAACAATGTAAATAATTCTTGAAAATGTGCTGATTTGTTCTTTTCCCCATTCTGCTGTGGAAATATTTGTTGTTTATGGTTTGCTGAGTATGGTCTGATTTTCTGGAGTGGGAAACGAACTGTTGTGATATTTTTACTCCTGGAATAGAGTTCTGGAGAATGGAGGAGTCTTGGGCAATATTGATTGTATGATAACCTCTGTAATACAACTTCTAACAATTGTTGCTACCTTTGTTGTGTGTGTGTTTGGTAATGCTGACATTTTTGTACTTTAAAAATATATGGGCAAAAGTTTTTCTCAGCCTATTTTAGAGGCTAAAGTTCCTTTACTATTTGGAAAAAGCAATGGAAAATATATATATATATCTCGCAAATTCATGATCAAACTCAAGTGCCCAATCCAACTTGGGTTACCCTGGAAGAGTAAGATGTCTCAGGAATTTGAAGAACAGGTAAAGCTAGCTGTTTCATGCTGTTACTATCACAATGTAAGTGTATTCGTCATCAACAGGATGCTGTAATCAAGCCAAAATCATGTTTTGCCTTTGTTTTGGGAAGGAAAATGAATAATGTGTATGAATTTCAGTGCCAGTGTGATGCTAGGTATGTGAGTTGTACATCACAAAGACTAGGAGATCATATTAAACAGCATGTTTCTTCTGAAGTTCAGAATGGGCAAAGTGCAGGTTGTACCCAACCAGCTCGTGCTTGCAAAACAGTGTCCAATATTAAGTGTGAATCTGCGATTGGACAACATTTGCAAAATAATCCTGCATGTGCTAAAATCATGCAACAACCAATTTAAAATTGTCAGTTGGGCTCGCACTGTGGTACATTTGTGTGAACTGGGAGATGCATACATTAATAAACAGGGCCCTGCTCTTTGCAGACTGAAAGAACATGTGCACACATTGTGTCTGTACCAGCTTAAGTGATAGTCATTTGCTCATTCATTTTACAAGGCCAATCAGAGTCAGGCTGCCTGGTTTAAATATTTAAAAATGTTTGGCAGTTAACTATCAGTCACCTTCAACTGGCACATTCTCCATGGCAATGTCTCTACCAGTCAGCATCCTCTTTTCATCGACTATAAAGTTGTTTTCTTGACATTGGTATTCTTGTTATTGTCCTGATGAGTGCAAGATGAAAAACTTTGACAAATTGTAATTTTTCACCAATACTTGATTTCTAAATCTGTTGTTTAACATTGGGAGAATGCTAGAAGCATCTGGTTTTGGCAGATGATGCCATTGATAATTTGAGTTCATGGCAAGAAATAAGAGCTGTGTTATTACCCTGAGCTAGGGTAGTAAAGTGACTAACTTTCTGAAATACAAGTTCAGTCTGTTTCAAGAATGTTACCTAATTTTAGAGGAGTACATATTATTCTTTGCAGTCACAATTGAGAATCCCAAAGGCTGTGTTGCCTATTCAATTTCAAAATAAAGATCATCTTGAAGGGAGTGGGAGGACTTGGTTGTTGTGCTTCACACCAGTACCAACAGCATAGGAAAGATTAGGGAAGCCATCTTTCTAGGGAAAGTAGGACCTTGCAGGCAATAATTATTGCCTGAGTCATGTGAAACTTGATGTAGAGATAAACAGAATAGGAAAATCAACACACGGCTAAAGGAATCGTGTGGGAAATAGAGTTTCAATATCCTGGGATACTGACATCAGTACTGCGACAGAAAAGAACTGCACAATTGGGACAGGTTGGGACCGAGGTCCAAGTAGAAAGGTTAAACAGGGCTGTAAATAAGACTTTAAATTAATAACATGGATGTACGTTTGTGCGAGAGTGAGACAGCTAATAAAAAAGAATCAGGTGATGAGAGTAAAGGATAGACTAAAGAAAGGAATAAGGATGATGCAAATAGCTGGAGATTGAATACACAGAGTACAAAGATGAAATAACTACTAAAACAGAGAAAGGAATATTGTTATTTATTTAAGTAGTTGCATGATCGCTTTAAAAGTTGATCACATTATTTGATGGTGATGTCATTTTGGTGTTGCACAGGCTACTGTTTTAGTTTAAGTTTGTTCTCTGTACTGGCAAGAGCTCTGAGAATAAATCTATTATTGCTAGTTTGAATCTGTGTGCTCATGCCACAAATTTCTTTTTGTTAAAACCCACAATCCTTAACATAGGACATTACAAATATTAAATCTAAACAATAAACTGTTGGTACTGCACTGTTTGTAGTATTGGAAACAAAATGTTCAAGAAAACCGGGGAGGCAATGGTAGAAACATTAGCTTCAACTAACTAAGGTCAACCCACGGAAAGCGACTGTCCCGGATGGGATACTTGGAAGAGCATTCAGATCCTGCGCGGATCAGCTGGTGGGGGTGTTCGCAGACATCTTCAACCTCTCTTTACAACAACTGAGGTCCCTATCTGCTTCAAGAAGATGACTATCATCCTAGTACCAAAGAAACGCCAAGCAGCGTGCCTTAATGACTATCATCCGGTGGCTCTGACATCCATCATTATGAAGTGCTTCAAAAGGTTAGTCATGGCATGAATCAATTCCAGTCTCATGAATGCCTGGATCCACCACAGTTCGCCTATAATCGAACAGGTCCACAGCAGATGCCATCTCCCTGGCTCTGCAGTCAACCTTGGAACACCTAGATAACAAAGACACCTATGTTAGACTCCTATTTATTGACTACAGCTCACACCATTATTCCTACGAAACGCATTTCCAAACTCCGTGGCCTGGGCCTCGGCTCCTTCCTCTGCAATTGGATTCTGAACTTCCTAACTCACAGACCACAATCAGTAAGGATAGGCAACAACATCTCCTCCACGATCGTCCTCACTGGTGCCCCACAAGACTGCTCTCAGCCCCCACTATACTTCTTGTAGTAAGAAGTCTAACAACACCAGGTTAAAGTCCAACAGGTTTATTTGGTAGCAAAAACCACTAGCTTTCGGAACAGGCTGTTCCTTCCTGTTCTGAAAGCTAGTGGCTTTTGCTACCAAATAAACCTGTTGGACTTTAACCTGCTGTTGTTTGACGACTTACTGTGTTTACCCCAGTCCAATGCCAGCATCTCCACATCATACTCCTTACACACCTATGACTGTGTGGCCAAATTCCCCTCCAATTCGATTTACAAGTTTGCTGATGACACCACCACAGTGGGTCGGATCTCAAACAATGACGAGATACTACAGGAAAGAGATAGAGGATCTGGTGAACTGGTGTAGCAACAATAATCTCTCCCTTAATGTCAACAAAACGAGGGAGATTGTCATTGACTCCAGGAAGCGTAAAGGAGAACATGCCCCATGTCTACATCAATGGGGATGAAGTAGAAAGGGTCAGGAGCTTCAAGTTTTTAGGTGTCCAAATCACCAATAACCTGTCCTGGTCCCCCCATGCTGACACTATAGTTAAGAAAGCCCACCAACGCCTTTACTTTCTCAGAAGATTAAGGAAATTTGGCATGTCAGCTACGAATCTCATCAACCTTTATAGATGCACCAATGAAAGCATTCTTTCTGGTTGTATCACTGCTTGATATGGCTCCTGCTCTGTCCAAGACAGTAAGAAACTACAAAAGTGGACAATTCACTGAAAGTATAACTATTGACTAATATGTGCTGGGAGTACAAATAAATGGAAGTTATTCAGTTTGAAGCACGATTGAATGCAGTGTTCCAAAAGGATCAGTGTTGGGGCCACTGTTGTCCCCGATTTACATTAATGATTTGAACTGGGGAAATGAGAACTCAATACCAACATTTTCAGGTGATATCAAATTGTGGGATGTGATGCACCATCAATCAAGCAAAGACTAGTTTGTATGCAAGAACAAATAGGCTTTTATTAGCAAAAGACTTGGAGCACACCCATGCCGATGAACTGGTCCAGACTGAGGCAGGGGGGTGGGGAGCATTCGCCTTTATACCTGGACCGGGGGGGAGGGGAGGAGGAGGAGTCCCGGGCAGGGATGTGTCCAGGCATGTCACACACACAGGCAATAAGCTAACAGCGGTTTACCACAGGATGTAACTTGTACTGAAAAGAATACAAAATTATATTCAAAAACCTGTAGACTGCGCAGTAAATTGGCAAATGAACTTGAACATAATTAAATGTGAATTGTTGCACTTAGGTGATATTTCTGTTTTTCTTACCAATGAAAATGAATAGTGTAGAAGAGCAAAGCAATTTAAAGATATAAGTGAACAAATCATTATATGCAGCATTGTAGTTTAGCAAAGAAAATAAAAATGCTGACAAAGCACTGGGATTTATTCCTTGGGATATAAAATTCAAAATTGGTGAAGTTTATGTTAAACTTGTAGGACCGTTAGTATAATCTCCATGTTTTTAAAAGGACAGAGAAACATTGGAACAAATGCAAAAATTATTCAGATGGTACCAGAACTGAGGAAATTGCAGCCATTGGGAAGGATTCAACAGGTTTGAGCTTTTTTTCTTTTGAAAACTGAAGTCTCAAGAGGTAACTGGAACCCTTTCTTTAAAATTATGAATGGGTTGATGAGTGGATGTTGAGAGAGTGTTTCCACTTGTGGGAGAATCCAAAACTAGAGACCATAAATTCAAGATAGTTACTAATAAATCCAATTGGGAAACTAGGAGAAATTCCTTCACTCAGGGTAACTTGCAACCACAGGAAGTGGTTGAGCCAAATAGTTTTAAGGGTTCTCAAAACGAAACTAGATGAATACATAAGAGAACAGTGAATAGCAAGACATGCTTGCAGGCTGAGCTGCGGTAGATGAAATGGAAAGAGACTCATGAGTATAAAGACCAATGCAATTAGGTCGAATGACATATTGCTATGGTATACTTTTATATCATCCTGCGTGTTTTCTATGTAATGATAAAACTGTTATGAAAAAGATAGTGAATGTTACATATAAATGTTAGTTTGTTTCGGGGTGGGGTGTGGAGGGGGGGGGGGGGGAAGGGGGAAGGGGGAAGGGGGAAGCCCTAGGTAGACTAATGAAATGAGCAGACAAGTGGCAGATCAAATTTGCAGAAGTGTGAAGTGATGCATTTTGGTAGAAAAAAGAGAGCCGATATAAACAAGTACAATTTTAAAAGAGGAGAACAGAGAGGGCTGAAGGTGTATGCACACAAATCTTTGAAGGTGGCAGGATAAGTTGAAGATTGCATTAATTGAGGTATGGAGGGGAGAATTTCCACTCCTGATCTTGGGGGGTGCGGGATCAGCGGCGGGAGCCAGGGTTCCTGTGAGAGTCCCAAAATGGTGCTTGTGCCAGATGGATTTCCCATAGCAATTGTCCCTGACCCTACTAATGTCATAATAGGAATCCTGACGATTCCCATTTGAATACATCTAAAATGTCGTTTAGGTCGGATAACTCCCTCCTCCTTCCCCCAATTAGATTGTCCATTCATATCGGCATGTGGCCACACCAATGTGACTCACAACAGGTCTCCCAAGGCCTGCACCTGGCAAGCAGAACCCACCAAGTAGTTCAGGTGAGTGTATTGCCCAGAAGGAAGAGGATCGTGCCAGAAGGCAGTGCTGGGAGGAATGTTCTGAATGTTGGGGATGGGAGGGTTGTCGCATGGGTGGGTGTTCCATGAGGGGGTTTGTTGTGTGGGTGGGTGTACCATGGTGGGAGCGGAGGTTTGGTGGTCGGGTGTTCTGTGGACAGATCAAGGATGGGGTGAGGGGGTTTGGTGGAGGGTGTTGCATATGTGGGTGTTCTGGTGGGGAGGGGGCAGGGTGGGATGATATATGATTGGGTGTTCCATGTGGGGAGGGGGGCAAGAAGTGCTGTTTCTGTGGGGCAGGGGTTATGTGGATGGGTGTTGTTCTGATGGGGGGATTGTTGCATGGATTGGGTGCTCTGGTGGGGGTTTGTTGCATGAATGGGTGTTCCGTTGTGAGTTGGGGGGGTGGTATTTGGGAAGTTTCTATTAATTTCTTGCTTCAGGGCACCCTTTAAAAAGGCTACCCCAGTCTTTTAAATAAGAAGTTTCTGGTCCATCCAATATGACGTTGTGGGACTTGCATCTTCATTTTTTTTTTAGCTATGAGCTGAACACAAAGCTGGGAAAGCTGCCTTCAGGCTTGTGGCTTCATCGCCGTTTTTCTTGTCTGTCTATTTTTAGAAAATTCCATCTATTGAGTGTCAAAGCAAGGAAATTCTGCTTTTTCTTTAGAAAACGCTGCTGAAGCCTCAGCTGGAATATTATGTTAAACTCTGGGGATTACACTTAATACCACAGTGGCACACACTGCTGCCTCACAGCACCAGGGACCCAGGTTCGCTTCCCAGCTTGGCTCACTGTCTGTGCAGAGTCTTTGCATTCTCCCCGAGTCTGTGTGGGTTTCCTCCCACAGTCCAAAGATGTGTGGTTGATTGGCCATGCTAAATTGCCCCATAGTGTCAGGGGGACTAGTAGGGATACGTGGGGTTACGGGAATAGGGCCTGAGTGGGATAGCGGTTGGGCTCGATGGGCTGAATGGCCTCCTCCTGATCTGCAAGGATCTATGAAGAATGTCAGGGCTTTAGAAATGGTGCAGAAGAGATTTACCAGAATGGTGTCAGGAATGATAGATTTCAGTTGTGTCGAGAGACTGCAGAAGCTAGGATTGTTCTCTTCAGAACAGGGAATGTCATGAGGTGACATGATGGAGGTGTTTAAAATTATGAAAGGTGTAGTTGAGAGTAAATATGGACCAATTGTTTCCAGTGGCAGAAGGCCTGGTAACGAGAGGGCATAGGTTTGAGATGATTTGACAGAAGAACTAGAGGCAACGCGACTTTTTTTATGGAGTGTGTTGTTGTGATCTGCAATGCATTGCCTGAAAGAGCGGAAGAAACAGATTCTGTAGTAACTTTCAAAAGGGTATTGGAGAATTACTTGGAGGGGAAAAAAACAGGGAAAGAACAGGGAGTGGGACATAATAAATCACTTTGCCATGCTGTAACATTCAATGATTCTATGTTTTTACAGTATTGGTACTTAAATGACATGGTTGGAATTTGGGGCCATTTATTACAATAAAAACCTATTGATGTATATCCTTGCTATAAGATCACCAACTATCTATTTGACTCTAATCTCAAGCATTGTGCTAATATCCTTATAATGGGAATAAGTACAATTGAAGGAACTTTCTGCTGGTTCTAGATTAATCAGCTTGAAGAACATTGGATACCAATTGCTTATGTCCAAATATAGACTTAACCCCTTCATCTGTTGACAGCTACATCTGCTCTCTTAATAATCTTCACTCAAGGAGGGGAGATAAAACCAAAGTGCTCATTGAACATTTGTTGTATTATTGGGAGAATGTTGTATATTTTCAGCTTTATTGAGGTCTTGCAGCTCAGTAGGTAATACCTTTGCCTCTCAGCCAGAATCTCCATTTTCGAGCCCTACTCCAGGACTTGTGGCCACAGAAAGAGAGTTCAGGATGTGGCCTGGTCGACAACCTTCTACCTGCAACAGATGATCAAAATGTAGGTCGGTCTTGTCTGTTTTGACAGCATCCTTGATTTTGGATTATTGGGAACTCTACTTTCTTTTGGGTCTTGTAGCACGGGCTATTTCATTCTTCAGCACATCAGACTATAGACAAGGCTATCATTGGAGTGCTAATTTAAAGTTCCTTAGGACACCCAGGTACTGAGTACTGACTTTTTCACATCACGACCTGATCCTGTGCTAAAAACAAAACACTGGATGCTGGAAATCTGAAATACAAACAGAAAATGCTGGAAAAGTTAGGCAGGTCTGGTCGCATCTGGGGAGAGTGAAACCGAGTTAATATTTTGAGACCTTATGACTCTTCTTCAGAGCTGATACTGTTATCCAAGGGAATATCGTGAAGATATGAAAATCAAACCATTTTGTCAGGTTGAGATAAATTCATCAAATGAAAAAATACATATGCTAAAATGAAGTGAGTTTTCAAAAATGTCCATGCTTTATAAGAAGTAAGAACATTTATTCATTCTTTATCTTATGTTGGAAGAAAACGGATGTGATAAATGCTTCGAGTAGCTTGTTCCACCTTGTTCTTAGGAGGTTATAATTTTCCTTAAGATCTTCAGTTGGTGACCCAAGTTGTTAATAGATGGTCACTCTTATTTTCGCAAATTGTATTTTGCTTGAATATCAGCTTATGTAAAAGGAGCCTAGGGAGGACTCTCCACTTAGACTTGGACTCCACAGAGTGCCTGCTACCTTATGCAGTGGCTTGAATGTGGGAATAGGGACTATGCATTACTTTTTTCTGTTATGCCTCGGTGAAAACTGGGTTACATTTTGGGATTTGATTATGTAGCAGTTTTTGACTTTCAAGAAAAGAGAGAAATTATTTATTGCCTTTGCAAAATTTCTGATAGTATACTATAATAATAGCTTTCGATAGAATCTGTACCATCAGTTTAACTGATGATGAAAATTGCTAGTAATTCAAAAAGGACTACAGAAGTATATGGGTATCATTTAAATTGCTACAGTACAATTGGAATGTTTTTGAATAATATTTGATCAATTTTAATTCTAACAATTATATTAAATTGTGTTCCATGTAAAATCACTTATATCAGCAATGGATGATTTTTTTCTGTACTTCACATGAAACTGTTTTCTCTATTGATCATTGTACATGTCTGGGCTGTTCTCTACATTTAAAAAAAAGTTAAAATAATTTCATATTTAAAAACTCCAATTACTGCTGTGATACTTGTCTGCATTTGAATTAGCATTTCCAAAGGCACTTTGAGATCTTAGTGCTAATGATTTATGCATTATACGACTACACTTTCCTCTCTGGAGTAAGTTTAATGGAAAAGTAAATTTAAGGAACTGGAGAGCTAAACCATTAGAGAGTCAATATTGGAATATTCCTTGTTTTAATTCACAGTATAACATTCCCATTCTGAAATATATTAAAAGAAAAAGGACGTCAAAAAGCTTGCTTTCTCTGGATTTTCAGCCCTCGTTAAAAGCAAATTTATCTTGGGCTAACGAAGGGAGTTTGGTGTAAGTGTTATTTTAAAATTGTTCATTGAGCTGTCAATCAGCTCTGGGTGTTTTTAATGTGATTTGAACATCCTTTGGGAAGCATTGGTATTTTTGGTGAAGTAACTAATTATGACCAAGTTGATCTGAGAACCATCGCAAATTGAATGATCGTGTTCCATCCTGTGCCAGCTACCTCAACATTGCAACCTTGTTTCTTCTGTCTGCTCCTCCTGATTTGTACAACCACTTGCCTCCAGATGGTTTACAACCTCTGTCATACACAGCTTTCCCACTGCCCATTTGCTACCTGACTGACACCTGCATAGACTTTAACCACAGGGCATGACATCAAACGAGTCTTAGCCCTATCTTGAGCTGCCTCACATTTTCTCCATGAACTGTTACAGATTCCTCATGTTGCTTAATCGAAGTATCATTTGTATCTCTACATCAAGCTGCTGCAGAGCTTGACCCAGCTAATGACCTTGCCTTGTCATTCCACCTTTATTTCAAAAGAAAATAATGTAAAAAGTCTTCATTACACCAAATTTATAATGTGCTATCCAGTTGGGAGCCACAAATGCTTATTGGAGGTATTTATGGTTATGAAACTATTGGTTGCTTTTATGTGTTTAGATAGATGCAATTTGATGCATTTGGGGGAAGATAAATTTGCTGTTCACATTGAATGAATGATGTCAAGTTGCACATTCTAGGTAATTTATTTAGGCAATGAATGAACGCAATATTTGAGTGCACTGCCTACTATGTTGCAGTGCATGTAGTGTGACTGTTAATTGTGCTTTCCAAAAGTACTTTAAATTTTAATTGTGGTTAGGGAGTTTACTTTTTCAAATAGTCTTTGTCACTTTTGCTAAGTAATGTGGAGCAGTTGCTGGCGTAAACATTTACTTGATTGGCCTTGTGCATTTGTCATTACTAGTTGGCAATGCCTGATGAGCAACAATTACTTGCATTTCTGTAGAGCCTCTATTATAATAAAACACCCAAATGTGCTTCACAGGGATATTATAAAATGACAAAAGGAGATCTTAAGGCAGATGACCAAATAATTAGAATCCCAACAGTGCAGAAGGAAGTCATTCAGCCCATCGACAACAATCCCACCCAGGCCCTATCCCTGTATCCCCATATATTTACCTTTCTAGTCTTCCTGACAGGAAGAGGAAATTCTGCATTGCAAATCAACCTCGCCTGCACATCTTTGGAGTGTGGGAGGAAACCGGAGCACCTGGAGGAAACCCACGCAGACATGGGAGGATGTGCAAACTCCACACAGACAGTGACCCGAGGCTGGAATTGAACCCGGGTCCCTGGTGCTGTGAGGCAGCAGTTCTAACCGCTGCCACCATGTCACCCTGGTCAAAAAGTTGTTTTGAGGAGTATCTGCTGAGACCTGTTTGACCATAGAACAGTGGATTTCTAAGAGGTCTTTGATTCACTCCCATGCGTTGTAAACATTTGAAGTTGGCTTTGGCTGCCTTTTTGATCCTGGACCCTGAGGTATCAGTTTGAGCAGTGTGAGATTTACTGCTATTGTCCCTATGTGTTGGATGCTTGAGGCGACCACTGCTGATGCTGCTTGTTTAATGGAGTAAGAAGTTTAACAACACCAGGTTAAAGTCCAACAGGTTTATTTGGTAGCAAAAGCCACACAAGCTTTCGGAGCTCTGAAAGCTTTTAGAGCTCCGAAAGCTTGTGTGGCTTTTGCTACCAAATAAACCTGTTGGACTTTAACCTGGTGTTGTTAAACTTCTTACTGTGTTTACCCCAGTCCAACGCCGGCATCTCCACATCATGTTTAATGGACTGCAGTTCAAATGTTTTCCAATAATGTAGAAAAGCAGAGTACTATTTAAATGGAGACAGGCTGCAGAATGTAATGGTTTAGGTGGATCTGGGTGTCCTCATACATGAATCACAAAGTAATTAGGAACGCAATTGGAATGTTGACCTTTTATTGCAAGGAGGGTAGAATATAACTGTAAGGAAGTCTTGGCAACCCAATGAGAGTACTGCTTTGGCGCTTTTTTAAGCAGGCATGCATTTACATTGGAAACAGTTCGGAGACAGTTCACTCGGCTGATTCCTGGGATGAAGGAGTTACGTTGTGGGGAAGGTTTGAGCAGGTTGGGCCTATACTCAATGAGAGGTGATCTTTAGTGAAACAAGGGGAATTGACAAGATAGATGCTGAGAGGATGATTTCCCTTATGGGGAGGGATGGCGATCTAGAGCTAGGGGCACAAGCGATAAGGGTTTCCCATTTAAGACTGAGATGAGGATAAATTTATTTTCTCAGGGGGCCACTGATCTTTAGAATTCAATACCCCAAAGAGCAGTGGAGGTTGGATCATGGAACATATTCAGGACTGATTTGAACATATTTTTGACCTACAAGGCAGTCAAAAGTTAATGGGGTAGGCAAGCAGGAAGCTGGAGTTAAAGCCACAATCCGATCAACCATAATCTTATTGGATGGTGGACCAGGTGTGTGTGTGCGTGCGCGCATTGGCATTGTTATAAATATGGAGACAGATACCTGTTGACATTTTACCTATGTTTTTTCTCATTGTGATATTGGACATTGGAGGGCTGAAGGGCCTGTTTCCTGTGCTGTACTGTTCTTTGGAAAGTAGGTCTCCCAGGCTAATTCTTGAGGCAGACATCTATTCCAATGTACTTTCATCACTTGTGACTCACTTTTCGGACTCGTTATTGTTCATAAATAAATGTGAAAGGTCTATCGAGGTTGCAGGTAACAACTTTTTGTGCTGTGCCGAATGTTGTCACTCTGTAGACAGTTTGATTCATTATGGTTTTTGAAGGTGGCGGACGAGGAACTATTAGTAATTCGACATGTCCATTTAGACATTTTGCTTCTGTACTTAATCAATGAAACACTTACGTAAAGAGATATTAATGTAACATATTGATGAAACCTCATTTGGCAAAAGTATGGGTTAGATAATTGGGCACAGTACCCAGCTTCTCCATTGGTGGAACTTCTGGGTCATCCAACAAATTTTTTCGAATGCATTTACAATGCTTGTCTAGATCAACATGTTTTGCATCTAACAGGCAAATAAATATTGCTTGATTGAGATCTAAGTAATGAAGAGGGCCAATAACTGAGGAAGGAGGACAATTGAGATATAGGGATCACTACATAGTTAGTATTGCTGTGAGGACAGAAAAGGATTTGAAGAGGGAAAAAATGCAAGTATTGGACTGGGAAAATGGCAAACTTCAGGAAGGAGGATTGGCTGGAGGATTGAAGATTGGCTGAAGAACAGAAAACAAAGAGTTGGAATAAATAGGTTATTTTCAGGTTAACAAATTGGAGTACTACAGGATTAGTGCTGGGGCTTCAACAATTTATGATCGACATTAATGATGTGAGTGAAGGGAAAGAATGCATTGTAGCCAAATTTACTGATGATACAACTTACTTTCCTATCTACCATTGTGAATTGGATACAAAGCCTGCAAAGGGATATAAATAGGTTAAGTGGGGGAAAGAATTGGCAGATAGATAGAATATAATGTGGGGAAAAGAATTGGCAGATAGAATACAATATGGGGGTGAATTTTACACTTGGCTGTGGGTGGGAGTCCGACTGAAAGATGTGGATTGCTGTCTGCAATTCCTACCTTTTTAAAGATGCTGGGTAAAGCATGTTGCAATTAATGGCTGCCCAGTGGAAAACTGACCAACTGTAGCAAAGAATGGTGCGAGAGCAGAGGGAGCAGGCCATGAACTGAAAGTCCATAATGGTCAGCCATTTTAAGAGGACCTCAGAATGGGATTCTGGCAGCTGCAGCAGAATTTGTGCTCTGGAGGTTGAAGGTAGAAGACTGAAAACTTTAATTTCGAATTTCTTTGGCTTATTGGAATATCGGAGTAGCAGGTAAGAGCTTGTTTTTGAATGTTGATGACTATTGTGCTAATAGTGAATTATTCAGGACCCTTGCTAGTGAGGAAAGAAAATTTGAATATATATGACCTGTTCCCCTTAAGAATAACAAGTGGTTAGGAAAATCTACCCTTTAATTCTCCTTGTCTATCCACAGATGGAAGAGAGATTGGAACCACTACCTGCCAAAGGGTCCAGATGCTTGATGTTCCTGTGGTTTGAGTCCTTCTCCAGGCTGTATGTGATTGGCGGAAGATTCTCACGCCTGCAGATGGAAAAAGGGGACCTCCCAGCCAGATCAAAGTAGCCTGAATGGAGGTCGCATGGTGCTTATTAACTACAGGGTTGTTCTGAGTTATAATGCTGTAAAAGACTGAATGATCACTCGAGATCTGCTAGGGTGAGTGTGTAACCATATCGGAGATGGATTTGTCTGGAAGGGTGTGATGTGGGTGAAATGTGGGATTACCTAGTGCCTTGCCCAAGTGACATGAAGCAAACATGCTGTAATAATAGCATTGGGGGATTTTGGAGGGGGTCCTTCTGAATTGCAACACCTCTTATTTGGCAAGGAACATTGAGAAATGTTGACCACACATTTGAAGGCATGATTGCAGCACAATCTGTTCATTACAATGCCATTTTTCTTTTGCAGGAGAAAAGAGCACATATTGCCCGAGAGAGGGCCAGGCCCAGCGGTGCTTAACCCAATGTGGCTATTCTCCACCCGATAGAGGAGGAGCTGCTGGAGCTCTGTGACTAATCCATGGAGTTGAAGTACAAGGTAAGATTACGAGGAGGAAGGTCCTAGTGTAGTAAGATTATAAGGTTAAAAGAGAATTTAGCTCTCTCCTGCAAACAGTACTGAAGGGGCTGGGATGGGGAGGTTGTTGGAAACTGGGGTAGGTTGAGTTGATGGTTTTTCACTTTGGAGGCTTGCAAAATTCAAGGAGGGTCTTTGTCCATGTTGAAGGCCTAAAATTCAAACACTGGCCGCCTTCTTCCAATGATAAGCTTTGAGGAATGGTGTCTCTCTGAAATTGCCTCAAATTATGCTGACGTCTCCTTTTTTTCTCCCTCGCAGGACAAACATGAGCTGCTACAGTCACCACCCCTGAGGGGGGAGGAGGAGGGAGTCTGAGTGCAGCACCTCACACCAGTGTAGATACATGCACCTTGGTGGGTATGTGTCAGTTGGCTCTAAGGGATTCACACTGGCAAGCACAGCACAGTCGCAAGATAAACTGTTGAAGTCTGAGATGGAGCCGACCTCCGACATTTGGAGAGGTGTTAGAGATGACCTAGATGCTGAGCCCCAGCCTAATGACAAGCCTTTGCAATTATCAATCAGGCAGCAGATGCTGGACATACAGCATCAGCTAAGTGGAGATATGGTAGAGATTCCAGAGAGGCTCTGTGCATGGATAGTGGAGCAATCCATCCATACCATGAGCATAGTGATGATCTACTCTTCAGAATGCATGGCTACCTCCATTGAGAGACTGATGACGGTCATGAAAGGCTAGATCCAGTAGTTCACTGATGGGATACCGGGTATGCACACTGCCCTGTACTCCATTACCTTGTCTCTGAGCTCTGGCACTCGGAGCCAGGTTGAGAGCAGATGAGGAGTCTGGAATTACATCCAGGTTCTGATTCTTCTCAGGAAAGCAGGTAGTGCCAAACAAACTTGATGGTGGCAGATGAGCAGCTGCTGATACCATCAGGGGACATTTCTCAGGACGCTTCTATTGGGGACAGTCTCACCTCAGTCCTTATGCCATTGACTCAAATGCCTCCTAGTTCGATCGTGAGATATGAACCTTCTACCGCTGCACAGAAGATTCTCACCACACAAGAGCTCCCGTGGCCTCAGGCAACCAGGGACTGCTGCCAATTAAAGTCATCCCAAGCAGAGGGGCATAAGGGTCACTAGCCTGTCTTCTACACATCTGGCAGCAAGCAGGAATCACCATGCCCATAGCACCTGTAAACAAGTTTTAAAAATATCTACAATGGTCACATATGGGTTCACATGGCTGATTTTCGTATTTGAGAGTAATGAGGATTATTTAATAAGTTTGTAATTAAAAGATTGTTCTTTTCACTTGACACTCCAGCTGCATTTGTGGATAATGTATGTGATTACTTTCAATTGGATTGACTGGAGGCTATTAAGGGAGCTTGTGTTCACGTGGGTCTCTCTCTACTTCAGCTTATTTGGTAACTCTGCATTGAACTTTGCACACCCTGGTGTGGGGCAAGAGACATGACCGGAAAAGGTGAATACAGCCAAGTTTGTGTTGTTGGGAAAGAGTGGAATCTTCACAGTATTAGAGAAGTCTGTGTTTCATGGGCATCCAGAAACTCCTGTGGATTGGCTTGTGTAGCTGGCTGGCATGGCTCATCTTCCTCACCATCAGACTGATTGTCAGAAGACCTGCCTCCATCAGGTCCTCCTCTGCCAGGGCGTCCGCTCTCTGGAAGGTCAGCTTATATAAGGCACAGCAGAACATAAGTGAGACTCGAGTAACTCTTTCTGCTTGAATTGGGATCACTGTAAAGGAGATGTGCTCATGGGCAAGTTTGAGTATGGATTTTGTGAAAACCTTTATGCATTGATCATCAGCAGGCTAGGTAATTCTGCTAAGGTCTCCACATTGTTAAGTTCGTTTTTCGTGAGACTCTTCTGTCCCTGATAGAAAGGCAAACACCAACTGTTGTCTGATTCAAAAGTTCTTTATTTGTCTTGCATATGCAAGCTGGCAAACTTTTGCTACGTAACTTCCACTCAGCGCTGGGAGTCAGTTAGCAAAAGCCCCCCGAAGCAACAAGGCTGACCCCTTTTATACAGTTTACAATCCCATCAGGTAGATGTGGTTTCAAACAAGACTTAAACACACATCACCCGATTCAATCAAAAACGAGTAGTTACAGGAATTGCTGTATAAGAAAGAACTTCCTATTAAAATACGCATTTACTACTTGCAACCCCCACTCATCAGAACATAAGCATAATGTTTTTAGGATACGCCATTTGTTAGCGCAAAAGAGAACATTATCACGTACTCAGCTAGACTCGCACCCCAGCTGGGGTCAGCAAGCTGGAGCCTGTGGTTAACCTGTTTTGTCAGTTTGCTCCCATGAGCTGTTTCTCTGCCGTTCTTGCAAGCCCAATCGTTCACCTTGCCCTCTACAGTGGACATTAACTCTTTAATATCTCATTCCCTCCTTTTATCATTCCATGATAATTAACTTGTAAATCGTTTTACAGGGGCCATTGGAAGAACGGGACAAATAATTACATAGGCACTTGAGAAGAAATAAAATGACCAACACGACCAAGATAATGATTCCTAGTGTACTATCATTCCTCCCCAGTCTCCAAATATGTTACCAAACGGCCACCAACCAGGGGGGTTGTAATGATTGAATTTCTGCCCTTCTGTTCTGATCTTATCTGCTGTCTCTCTAATGTGATTAGCTAGGCTTGTTATATTTTCGGAGGAATCAGGGATACAGGTGCAACACTCTGTTCCCACATGTACACTGCATGTAACTCCTAATTCAGCCAGTAAATAGTCCAAAGCCATTCGGTTTTAAAGGGCCACCGTTCGGATGGCAATCACTTCTGCCGATACCTCCGATATCGCCGTGCCCATACTTTCCAGACCGTCTGCTGTGTTATTGGCTATTTTCTCGAGAGCTGAGGCCATGTTGATCAGTTCTCGGGCAGTTTTGGCTGTACCATAGAGAGGAAAGGCTATCACCCAAGATCGCTGGGTTTCTGTGATATCTCAAAAGGTGTATCTTGGGGTGGAGGCGTAGGGAGTCATAATGTCGGATATAGGGGACCACATATGCTAGATAGCAAGATCCTGCCCAGTCCCAAGGGAGCCATGGAAAGGTGTTGTTTCCGCAGACAAAATAGGTACCATTATACGTAATCATGTCGCTCAGTAGTTCGGCATCTATCCCTAGTTGGGCAGTACCATTAGAACACTCAATTTTCAGCATGTCCCTTTGGTGGCCCCCAGTGACATTGAAAGTCTTGGTACAGCTACTACGACCTACCGGGTTAGTCCCATTTCTAAGGATACATACGGATCCATTCTGCTGATTCATGACAACAAAATGGGGTGGGGAGTTCGACCTATTGTATTTGGGTTTGAAGCCATGAATAAGGGACGTCAGGTTACACCCAGCAGTTTTCAGAGTAGAAACGTCACCCGTAATATCTACTTGGTAGTTACCTCCGATAGTCTGGGACCCGCTTCGTCTCCCACATTTAGTCCCGTTTTGACGCAATATCCATCCTATAGTTTCCTGTGTGGATAAGGGGATGGGGAACAAGGGGATCCCTCCTTCGGCATGGGCAGGAACACTTACTCAGGTTTGACTGCAATGCATACAGATAAGACATGTACAGAAAAGTATTAGAGTGCAAATGTCCATTGGTTAGTCCATTTCCCAGACTTCTTTTCCTTTGGATTGGTCGTCCTCATACCAGAGGGATATTCGAAAGGCTGAGGATGATGAGAATAAACTTCATGGTTTATTGGTAGGTACTGGTGTCCACCGTTTACAGTCACTCAGATGTATCCAGTGAGGTTGTCCTTGAACCCATGATTGCAGTTGGAGTCTGGAGGAGAACTTGGAAAGGTCCTTCCCACTGTGGCCCAAGTTTGGGTCGATCCCAGTTCTTTATTAGTACTAGATCTAAAAATTAACTCCCAACTTATTAGCATTAACATACATTGAACCAAACAAACTTTACATGTGAACATGAGGATTACCACAGATAACATTTACTCAGTATAGGAAAGTCACAAAACAAACAGATATTACTTCGTAAAATTATCTCACATTCAAATAGTTACATCATAAACTGAGAATATGTTTCAACGCATCCCTCTTTGAAACACAAAACCCATACAGACTCTCTTTCCATTACCCTTTATTTGTCAAAATTAAACTTATTTACCTCTTTAGAATTTAGGCAACTTCCCATTTATAAGTTGGTTATTTTGTACCCTCAATCTATTCTATCAATTAAATGTCAGAAACTGTAATGCTTAAGCGTAACCAATCACTTTAATTTGAAAGTTGACAGTGAGAAAATCTGAATGAGCCAAATTCTTCAAGTCTCAATTATCACTAGGTTGTGATAAACAATCTTGGAGTCTTGAAGCTGCTAGACTTGTTATTCACGAGCCATCTATTTAAAACAAAACACAAAAAATACATTCGGCTTGGAGCCAAATGAATTAATTTGGCCTCAAAATCTGTCAAATTAAAAACAAAAATAAAATTTACAATCTCCAATATATCTAATTTTTTAATTGTCAAATTAGGAACAGAAGATGGTAAAATCTCTGCCAATTAAAAAAAAACACGAAATAAAACACATTCCAATGTGATGATGTCACGATTTCTTCAAGACAAAGGAAAGAGCACATGGTTCCCTCCAAGGTTTAAATCCTTTCTTAACAAAATTTGAACCCAGGAATTTTCAAAATTCAAATTGGTTATTTCAAATTTCAATTTATGTACTTTGATTTTAAAATTTCAATTTACTTTCCAAAAATTGTGTTCAAAGTAACATCCCACACATAAATAATATATATATATATTATATATTATTTATGTATTTATATTCTATACCTCTTGAGCACAATCATGGCCATTGATTATACTTAAAAGGTTAAGGAATTCCAAAAATTTATTTCAATTTAATCCAATCCAATTTCCAATTTTTATTTAAACTCTGTATCAAACCCACTGTTGTAAAATCACAATTAGGGGAAGAACATTAAAGCAAACAACAACAAAAACATCCATGCAACCACTTTACTAAACACACACAGACACACATGGAAGCTTCCAACATTCATTCCACAGCACTTCCTCTTTCATTCAAATTTAACATTTTAAACTGGGATGAGAAGAAAACATTTAAAGAAAATACAGAAAATTGATTAAGACAGTCGCTTTCATTCTTCTTTCTTCCAAACTGTAGTTAAACTCAAAAACAAAAGTAAATTCAAGAAATCTTATGCTTAAATTTTAACAGTTTTAACACTTCCTCAGCCCCTTTGAAGTTAAACCAAAGTGTAAAGCATTGCATTTATTGCCCGCAATAAATACTCCACAAGAACAAACAGGCTTTAACAATTCCTGCTCTCAATCTAATGCAACAACAACCACCTACATTCGACAAGCAACCAGACCACGCAAACACACTGAAATACAAAAACTTCTCAAATTATTAGCTCAACCTTAGATTTTCTCTAATCAATTTTCTATCTTGCCAATTAATTTACAATATTTCCCTAGTAAGTTGAGAGAACATAGTTCCTTTCTCTCAAAATTCTGTAACACACACTGCACACTCCCTCCTTTTTAAAAAAAACAAAGGACCACTTTTTAGAGGACTCGAACCTCAATTGCTACCGACCTAGGCACTCGAACCCTAGGGTCAACGGGGGGACATGAACCGCCCGGTGTCTTAATAAATAAACCTGGGTATTCGAACCACCAGGGCAACTGAGGGAATCGAACCGCCCAGTGTCTTACTAAATAAACCTGGGGACTCGAATCACCCGGTGAAGGACTAGTTAGTGTTCAAGGACATAAGTCGTCTCCAGGTTCCGTCAATACAGGGCCTCGGGGGATGAGGGGTCGACTGAGTATTAGTTCAGTGAGAGAGACCAAGGTTAATCTTACCTTGTGGGCCCGTCCGTCTCACGTTACCGACACCCAGATGATCGCTTATTCTGTCCACCTCGGAGGACATCTGTATATGTTGGAACCCTGCTCTGCAGCGCCAATTGTTAAGTTCGTTTTTCATGAGACTCTTCCTTCCCTGATACAAAGGCAAACACCAACTGTTGTCTGATTCAAAAGTTCATTATTTGTCTTACATATGCAAGCTGGCAAACTTTTGCTATGTAACTTCCACTCAGTGCTGGGAGTCAGTTAGCAAAAGCCCCCCGAAGCAACAAGGCTTCTATACAGTTTACAATCCCATCAGGTAGATGTGATTTCAAACAAGACTTAAACACACACCACCCGATTCAATCAAAAATGAGTAGTTACAGGAATTGCTGTATAAGAAAGAACATCCGATTAAAATACACATTTGCTATTTACAACTCCCACCCATCAGAACATAAGCATAATGTCTTCAGGATACGCCATTTGTTAGCGCAAAAGAGAACATTATCACGTGTGCAGCTAGACTCGCACCCCAGCCGGGCTCAGCAAGCTGGAGCCTGAGGTTAATCTGTTTTGTCAGTTTGCTCCCATGAGCTGTTTCTCTGCTGTTCTTGCAAGCCCAATCGTTCACCTTGCTCTCTACAGTGGACATTAACTCTTTAATATCGCAACATGATGCCCAGAAACACCCAAAGGTGACAAAATTCCTGTTTAACGTTACAGACATCAGGTGGTTAGCCAGAAAACATGTTACACAAAGATGCGATTGGTGTCTGCTTCAGAAGACTGTTTCTCAAAAATGTTCAGATATCTGGAAGTATGTCATCTTCACCCTGTCGACAGCGGAGGCTGGGTAGTGACTTTGCCTACCTCTGCCTGCCTGATTTTGGGCGGCATGGTGGCACAGTGGTTAGTACTGCTGCCTCACTGCACCTGGGACCCAGGTTCGATTCCCGGCCTTGGGTCACTGTGTGGAGTTTGCACATTCTCCCGTGTCTGCGTGGGTTTCCTCCGGGTGCTCCTGTTTCCTCCCACAGATCTGCGGGTTAGGTGGATTGGCCATGCTAAATTCCTCCTTAGTGTCAGGGAGGCTAGCAAGGGTAAATGCCTGGGATTACGGGGATAGGGCCTGTGTGGGATTGTGGTCGGTGCAGACTTGATGGGCTGAATGGCCGCCTCCTGCACTGTAGGATTCTATAATTTTGCTGTCTTTCATCCATAGCCTCTCACTCAGCAGCACATTGCACTCTATTGTGGACCAAAGGGCGCACAGGCTCTTGCCTGCTGCCCTCCTCCTCCTCTCCTTCTCACTGGGAGAGGAACCTCTAACAAATTAATGATTCCCACAAGAATCATCGATACACTCAACATTGATTGTAGCACTTTTACATGTTCCATGATCAGACCCACAGCATCATACCTTGCAGACTATTTCCCAGACACTACTTTTTTTGCAGCCATTGCAATTGCAACAATCTTTAGCAAGAAGTGCCTTGTGAATTATCCAACTGAATTATCCCAGTCTTAAGCCAATTTGACACACACAACATGATATCAAGAAAAGGCTGAAAGCACTGGATGCTGCAAAGGTTAGGGACCCTGACAACATTCTGGCAATAGTACTGAAGGCTTGTGCTCCAGGACTTGCCACACCCTTAGCAAAGCTGTTCCAGAACAGCAATAGCATCTACCTGGAAATTTGGAAAATTGCCCAGGCATACCCTGTCCACAAAAAGCAGGACAAATCCCACCAGACCAATTACTGCCCTATCAGTCTACTCGTGATCATCAGTAAAGTGCCATCGACAGTGATATCAAGAGGCATTTACTGAGCAGTAACCTGCTCACTGATGCTCAGTTTTGTTTCCACTTGACTCCTGACTTCATTACAGCCTTCGTCCAAACATGGACAAGCACTGCTGCCTCACAGCGCCAGGGACCCGGGTTCAATTCCGGCCTCGGGTCACTGTGTGGAGTTTGCACATTCTCCCCGTGTCTGCGTGGGTTTCCTTCATGCTTCAGTTTCCTCCCACAGTCCAAAGATGTGCGGGTTAGGTTGATTGGCCATGCTCAATTGACCTTACTGTCAGGGGATTAACAGGCTAAATATGTAGGGTTACAGGAATAGGGCCTGCGTGGGATTATGGTCAGTGCAGACTCGATGGGCCGAATGGTCTCCTCCTGCACTGTATGGATTCTATGACTCTATGAGAAGAGCTGAACTAAGAGGTGAAGTGAGAGCAACTGCCCATGACATTAAGGCAGCATTTGACCAAGTGCAGCATCAAAGAGCTCTAGCAAAACTGAAACCAGTGGGAATTAGGGGAAAAACACTCCACTAGTTGTCGTCCTACTGAGCATAAATGAAGGTGGTTATGGTTGTTGGAGATTGATCATTGCCATCCTGGCACATCGCTACAGGGGTTCCTCATGGTATTGTCTCGGGGATAATAATTTTCAGTTGTTTCATCAATGACTTGCATTCCATCATAAGGTCAGAAACTGGGATGTTTACAATTTTCAGTACCCACAAGCTCAGGATCAACAGGCCAAAGGTGAATAAGGGCAAGATGTGGATCATGGGGGAGGGTGTAGTGGGATATGGTGAGTTAGAGGAATCAGTACTAAGAGCAGGCTGGTGACTTTCAGCTGCCATCCCCCTGCCCGATGCCTGCTCCCTTAATTGAGCACTAAGTGCCTTTGAAAGAAGGACGTTTCTCCAGAAGTCTAAGTTCTGAGTGCAGCTCACAAGACATTTTGTTGACTATTGCTCACACACAGGGTCGCCACATTCTGCTGATTTTTGTCCTTGTAGTTTTTTTCTACCGGTATGACTAAAGTAAAATGCAAGTGAAGTGAGGTGCATGCTGATTGCACACAACATTACTGAGAGAGCCAAAGTTTTTGTTTTTATCATTTGAAGTTGATAATTCTATTACGATATAAATGATTAAGCATTCTCTATAACTTGTGAAATGTCTGGCATGTATTTAATCTTATTCATGGGTCATGGTTGGTGAATATGCCCGATTCCAAACTTGCAGCCCACTGAGATGGAGGGCCACTCATGTGGCCCACTCACCAGTGTAGGTTGCCCATCACTGATCTTGAAACAGCATGGCTCACAGTTCTGCTTGGGGCATTATGCATCATCAGGGAACTTTTATGTCCCTAAAGCAATGTTTCCATATCATTGTAATTTTCAGTTGCTTAGAGGCTACTCATGTTTTTAAAGGTCAAATAAGTGTGCTGCATTCCAAACTCCCCAATCAAAATAGGGATAGAGCTTGTATTGGAGAATGGCGTTAATGCTGCCAGCCATGTTGTTGGTCCACAACAAGTACATTTTTATTGAGATCAAAAAACTAGGCCATTATGTAAATATGAATGGGCCTTTATGCATCAAAGCCAGCAATCTCTATCAAGGCAGCATGGGACGGAACTTGATTAACAAAATCTCTCCAAGCCAAAAGGGGTCATAGACTCAATGAGAAGCAATATCAGGCAAGAGGTCAGGTCATGACAGAAAATTAGTTTTGCAAGCATCTGCGCGGCTGCTTGAATACTTTGATATTTTTTATCACCACATGTAGGGGTACTTTTCTTTTGGAAGAAGATCTGTTAGCTATACCGTTTAGAAAAGAAGTTGTCCATCAGTATGCAGACAATGTTAATTCACCAATTTCTGATGGTTGGTCTTGCACTTGTGAAGATCTAACTTGACTAAGGGAAATTGAGATGTCTCTGCCACTTTGATAGGTGAAAGCATGAGAAAAAATCAGGAATGTTGATGCTTATTTCTAAGCATCTGAAGACTGAAGAAAATAAGCCTCAAAATTCAGAGTTCTCTCCCAAGAGTTCATTTGGCAAAAAACATACAGCTAGGAATTCCTTGGGTTCAATCCATGGTCTCTGCTGAATGATCAGAATTGGCGAGGGTGACAGTAGGTGTGCTTCAATTGGCCTCACTGCCCCTTGGTTAGAAAAAAGCAATTGGTTAATATTCTTACTCCTGACTTAATGATGAGGAACCCTTGCTGCAAGTCAGTGGAGATACTTTTCACTTTTATGGGTGATGGCTACCTGGGCAGCCATCAATGGAAAGGAAAATTGGACAGCTGGATTACGATCACCTGTTTTAAACCCAGCGATGAAAGTGAAATGGCCTTGAAAATTAATCCTAATGAAAACAGAATTATCCTAGCCATCTGTCAACATTCACCACTGTTACTCCACTGAAACTGATGGCAGCTTCAGGTGTCTGCAGATGTGCAGTAAAACGTGGAAATCCAGAAGTTGCTATCACTGATTCTACATTCCTTCAGAGGGTGGCTGTTGAGATCTCCCAGACCATAATCCCAATGCAATCAGTAAATTGATAAAACTGCAATTTTTACGCTGTTAATCTTGCTATAAAACCCCTTGAAAACAATTACGCCTTATTGAATGATGTGTAATGGGATTTTTATTCATGTACTAAGTTCATAATTACTACTAAACACCATCACTGGACCTGAATGTGATTTTTTATAATTGTGGAATGCCAAAAACAATTCCACTTTTTTTTTTAAGTTGGTGATTTTTTAGCTTCTATCTTAAGTCAATCATCATTAATTTCACTATCTAAATTTTAAATTAAAAGTGTCAATAATCAGTACTTTTAATTTCCTGGATTTCCATCTTTGAGAATACTTTAATGTGTAGCTTACCCTTCTCGATAACATCAATGCTACTGCATGCCTGGAGATCCTCTTTACTTTGTGCCAGATTTAAACTGCCATCAGAAAAGGGAAATCCACAAAGGTCACTAGATCTTTCTGGGCAGCTTTGTTTGAGGTCAGTGTTGAATACTGTTGCTTTGCTGTGGACCACAAAATCCAGCCCATTTATTTTTCTCTGATTTTAATGTCATTTGTGATCCCCAGCATTTTGAAATATAGTCAAAGAAGTGTAAATTTGTTTTGTGCATTTATGTTCCTCAAGGGATAGAAAGACAAAGGAAATTACAAATATTTCCTTTGCATTTAAATCCATGAATGATAAATATTGATGCTTCAGAATGGATGCTCACACAGACCGCTGTTATTAAAATATTGACTGAAGGTGAGGCTGCTCTTACCCCAAGTTTCAGAAGTCCATCTAAAATTGTCTTTGTTGTGGGAATTTATCACATTGTGCATTTGCAGCATCATAGCTGCTTTCATTTTCATGTTGGGGTGCTGTGGTGATTGTCCCTTTAAGGGCAACACAGCAGGAGAGGGTCACCTGGCTTGAGGGACCAATTGGGATGTTGGTGGATAATCACTCCAGGGGCTGGAGCCCTCTCTCAGACAGAAGGTGTCTAAAAGACGACGTTGAGGGGACGGGGGATGGTGACTGCTAGCTTCTGTGCAGTTTTTCCTTATTAATAAATGCCCTTTGTGCTCCTGACGAAGAGTGTGAGTGTGCATCATTACAGGTGCATTGACACAGCAACTGTAGCACCACCACAAAGCAATTTCCACTTTGATGTAACACCACAGTTGGCTTGCAAACGGTGCTAGGACATTGGGAGTAAAATCAAACTGCATTTCTCAGTCTGAACTGTAAATGGATCCTTCTCGGTTCCAAGTTCAAAAGCTCATAAAACTTCATGATAATTGCAGCATAGCCAGGTTGCAAACCAATTTCAAAACTAGGAAATAAGACCAAGTTGGAAAGTACTGGTGTAAATTGACTGTCCAAAGATGAAGAATGATTTTATAAGATTGCTTGGATAGTACGAAGACTTTGATTTGATTTAATATTGTCACTTGTATTGATGTACAGTGGAAAGTATTGTATCTTGCGTGCTATACAGACAAAGCATACTGTTCATAGAGTACATAAGGAAGTAGGAAAGAAGAGGGTGCAGAATAATAGCTGGGGTGTAGAGAAAGATCAACTTAATGTGAGGTAGGTCCATTCAAACGTTTGATGGCAGCAGGGAAGAAGCTGCTCTGAGGTACTTGACCTCAGACTTTTGAATCTTTTTACAGATGGGAGAAGTTAGCAGAGTGTATGTCCAGGGTGCGTGTGGTCCTTGATTAATCTGGCTGCTTTTCTGAGGCAACAGGAAGTGTAGATAGAGTCTGGATGGATGGGAGCCTGGTTTGCGTGACGGACTGGACTATGTTTACAACTCTTTGTAGTTTCTTGCAGTCTTGGTCAGAGCAGGAGCCATACCAAACTGTGATACATCTGGAAAGGATACTTTCTATGGTATATTTGTAAAAGTTGAGAGAGTTGTAGTGGACATACTGAATTTCCTTAGCCCCCTGAGAAAGTAGAGGTGTTGGTGGACTTTCTTAACTATAGCGTTGGCATGGAGCCACCTTAATTTTCCCCTTCCTGTGTTCAATTTTTGACTTTTTTAAAGTTTGTAACAGTTGGATGCATACAAGTACGAGGAAAACGGAATCTAACTATTTTTACACAGGGCTTGAATAGAATGTGATTTGGCAGATGTGGAGTGTAAGGGAAATGAGCAATTTCTGTTTGAGTATCTGGTAAATAATCTAAATATATGAAGTAACATGAGATGGTACTGGAAATCTAAACTTCAAAAGAGATTGGAAATACAACAGAATAATGTAACTGAAAGATTCATTTAAAAATGAATAGAGAAAATCTTTCAGACAAATAAAATGCTAACCTAAAAACCATCTACTGAAATGCTTTCAGCATTTTTTTCAGTAATGGGATAGAGAATTTATTGTGGGTAGTATATTTTCAGCAGCATTATCATACTGTAATTTTGTGTGCAGTAGCAAAGAATCCTTATAGTTCATGATGATTATAGTATCTTTTGTAGGTATGTAGGAATTGATAGCTGACAAAGGCATGGTGAACATAATCATTGCTCTATGTAGTATTTCATTCCTGTAGGTCTTGAACACCCGGGAGAATAATAATTGAGCCGTGTCATTTTTGTCAAAATTATGCCATGTAAGAGCAGTGTGTTTTATGTGATGGAACTGTTTGCACATGGTCTAAATCGTTGCCTGCTGTCAACACGCATTAGGAAATGATGTGTGTATTGCCTGCTGTTTTCTCAGAATTGGAAGCAGTGTGAGCCCTCACAATTTTTAAATTTGGCTGCAATTTTCTCGATTGAGTTTAAGATATTAGCAAATATCAAAAAAGGATTAACAAAAACACTTTTTTTTGCAGCGAGGTGGTATTCCCATAAATGTTTTGAATATAGTTTGAGTGGAAGAATCTAAAATTAAACAGTTCTATGGTTGATCTGATTTTGATAATTAAAAATAACAGTGCAAAAATTGACTTAAATTCTAGGATCAACAGTGGCACAGTGGTTAGCACTGCTGCCTCACAGCGCCAGGAAGCTGGGTTTAATTCCCGGCTTGGGTCAGTGTCTGTGTGGAGTTTGTATATTCTCCCTGTGTTTGCGTGGGTTTCCTCTGGGCGCTCCGGTTTCCTCCCACAATCTGAAAGACGTGCTGGCTAGGTGCATTTACTCGAACAGGTGCCGGAGTGTGACGACTAGGGGAATTTCACAGTAACTTCATTGCAGTGTAACGTAAGCCTTACTTGTGACTAATAAATAAACTTTACTTTTTACTTTACAATGGAAGAACTCTTGTTTACTGCCTAAACAGATGACGAATGATTTGCATCTTTATTCTATCATAGAATAAGAACTAGAAATTGGGTTTCACTTCACACCAGCGGTGTATGGAACTGGCCCACTGGTTTCATTTGTACATAACTGGCAATCTGCAGGCACCAGTCACTGCCCTAGAGGTGGGGTGGGAAGCAGCAGGGGGAGTGAAATCAACCTCCTCTTCCTGGGACCACATTCAGATGATCAAAGAAAAACTAAATTGGAAAGCAATTTCACAGGACGGTTGTCTGGTTCATTGTTTATATAAATGGTGTGCCTAAGGCCCGTTTAGGCAGGCTTCTTGACTAACAACATAGCACTCAAACCAGTATGCATCATGGTGCACTTTAACTCAGATTAAATGTGCCCACCTTGCATGCTATATTCAGTCTTGCAACACCAGATATTTAAGTCTAGGTGTGATTCTATGTAGGATGTACATCAGACTGGTGTTGGGTTCAGTTATGACTTGAATAAATAGAACACTTCTATTATTTCAATGGCACATATTAAAAATTGTCAAATTAATCTCAGTCAGGCATTTAGCAAGTGAATGAAAGATTGCTGTTTCAGCCCCTTCTTGGATCAGAGGTGTGATTAAATAATGCAGTTTTTATTCCATGTTTTCCTATATTTTGTAAAGGTGTTCAATTTGCGACAGTAAACATCCATATGAAATGGCAAATATGGTGTTATTCAATGGATTCTATAAAAGGCCAAAGTGAACTGGAATTTATAGAAAAAATTGTTCCAAAAATGGGCGCTCAAATTGGGAATGATTTTTCAAAATTCCCTGGATTCTGGAATGATTTGAGTGGATTGAAAATTAGCAAATGTAACACTGCTGTTCAGGAAAAGAGTGAGCGAGAAAACAGGGAACTTCAGGCCAGTTAACCTGACGAAAATGATTAGGAAAATGCTGAAATCTGTTATTAAAAAAATCTTAATGCATTAGAAAATCATTGTATGATCAGACAAAATCAATAAGGTTTCATGAAAAGGAAATTGTTTGACTTTTAAGTAGATAACTAGATAATTAATGGGAACTAGTAGATGCCATATACTTGAATTTCCCAAAAGGCATTCAATAAGATAAGATAGAAGCAGAGAGGTTGTTTCCACTGGCAGGTGAAATTAGAACTAGGGGGCATAGCCTCAAAATAAGGGGGAGCAGATTTAGGACTGAGTTGAGGAGGAACTTCACCCCAAAGGGTTGTGAATCTGGAATTCCCTGCCCAGTGAAGCAGTTGAGGCTACCTCATTGAATGTTTTTAAGGCAAGGATAGATAAATTTTTGAACAATGAAGGAATTATGGATTATGGTGAGCGGGCGGGTAAGTGGAGCTGAGTCCACATAAAGATCAGCCATGATCTTATTGAATGGGGAGCAGGCGCGAGGGGCCAGATGGCCTACTCCTGCTCCAAAGTTCTTATGTTCTCATCCAGGAGTTCCAGGGTTGAGCATAGGGTGGTGCTCCAGGTCGGAGGTGACGATCACGAGGGGTCACGGGCTCAAGCTGAGAGGGGCGAAGTATAACTCAGACATCAGAGGGACGTTTTTTACACAGAGGGTGGTGGGGGCCTGGAATGCGCTGCCAAGTAGGGTGGTGGAGGCAGGCACGCTGACATCGTTTAAGACTTACCTGGATAGTCACATGAGCAGCCTGGGAATGGAGGGATACAAACGATTGGTCTAGTTGGACCAAGGAGCGGCACAGGCTTGGAGGGCCGAAGGGCCTGTTTCCTGTGCTGTATTGTTCTTTGTAGGGCCAGGGAGATAGCATCTGCTATAAGCCTGTTGCGGCGATAGACTATCTGGGAGATCAGAGTTGATGCGTGCCATGACTAATCTTTCGAAGCATGGGGTCACAAACCCAATGTCGACATGCCGGTTTCCCATTGTAAGGAAGTTGGGCGGGTGCTAAATTGGTGGAAATTGGGCCTTTTAGAAAATATATGATTCAAGCGCAATTGAAAAATGATAATTGACCTGAATAATAGGCTGCCTATGACATAATGCAGGTGGCGATAGCAGGCAAACGAGGGGGCAAGCCACTTTTTTTTAACCAACTCTAGTGGTGGGATTAGTGGGAAGGATGGAAGGAGTACCCCTCAGATTTCCCTGTGTGTATCAAGGGCAACAACCCCCCCGCCTGCCCACTCGCCACAAGATGTAACACACCCTTCGTGCCTCCCCATCTGGCCTCCAAAACCTGAACTCCAGCCACACTTACTTGGGGTGTCTCATCCCTCCCTGGGCTTATTTGAGCGTGGAATACATGCGATCATGTTTCCAGTACCGCTTCGAGCACTATCAGTGCCGACTACTGGGTTGTGGAACTGCAAGAGCTGCTGTTTGGCCAGCGCTTGAAAGGGCAGGACTTCCTTCCACTGAGGGTAAGTCCCATGCTGAACTCATTAAGGCTGCCCAGCACAAGATCACTGTGGGAAACATTTTCAAACTGTTGGTTTGTGATCAACTTTTCTAATGGAAGAGGTGTGTCACCCAGCGCCATAAAATTCGCTCCATAGAAATGGAGATGCCTGATTTGATTTGCTTTATTATTGTCACATGTATTAACATAGTGAAAAGTACTGTTTTTTGTGTGCTACACAGACCAACCATACCATTCATAGAGAAGGAAAGGAGAGGGTGCAGAATGGAGTGTTACAGTCATAGCTGGACTGTAGAGAAAGATCAACTCAGTGTGAGGTAGGTCCATTCAAAAGTCTGATGGCAGCACGGAAGAAGTTGTTCTTGGGTCGGTTGGTATGTGTCCTCAGACTTTTGTATCTTTTTTCCGATGGCAGAAGGTTGAAGAATGTATGTCTGGGGTGCATGAGGTCCTTAATTATGTTGGCTACTTTTCCGAGGCAGCGGGAAGTGTAGGTAGTGTCAATCGATGGGAGGCTGGTTTGCATGATGGATTGGGCTTTGTTCACAACTCTTTGTAGTTTCTTGCAGTCTTTGACAGAGCAGGAGCCATACCAAGCTGTATTACAACCAGAAAGAATGCTTTCAATGGTGCATCTGCAGAAGTGGCGAGAGTCGTAGTGGACATGCCAAATTTCCTTAGTCTTCTGAGAAAGTAGAGGCATTGGTGGGCTTTCGTAACTATAGCGTCGGCCTGCTGGCTTTATGCAAGTATGGAGCAGTCTTGCTGTTCCTGCCTTTTCGGATAAAGATTGCGTATCTTGCTTGTTCCTATATTGATCAGTGCACAGTACCTGAGGTTTCTGCACTGAAGATCTTGCTCTTTAATCTATTTTTATTGAAGTGTCTTGCAGGATCAGGTTCTATTTCTTTTCATGTCAGCCATTGCTATGCCTTGTTACAATCACGTAGTTGCCAAAGTTGCTAAGGGAAAATGCTTTGTTTAGTTAATTTGGTTTTGATAGATCCATAAAGCAGTGATCCAGGAACCAGTGAGCTACAGTTGTAGAAATAGTGCGCCTTTGGTAATGGCCAAACATAGAGGACAGATTTTCCGGCCGCGTTCATCCCGAAACCGAAAAACCCTGCCCGAGGTCAATGGACCTTTCTATGGTCCGCCCTTGCCTGCTACAAATCCCTTGGAGGACAGAATGGGAAAATTCATCCCAGAATCCCTATGGCCCATCAAGTCTGCACTCTCTGTCAGAGTGTTTCGCCCAGGCTCTCTCCCTCACCCTATCTCCATAACCCCACACATTCACCATGGCTAATCCACTAACCTACACATCTTTGGACTGTGGGAGGAAACTGGAGTACCCGGAGGAAACCAATACACGGTGGGAATGTGCAATCTCCAAACAGGCTAGAGTTGAACCCAAGTACCTGGTACTGTGAGGCAGCAATGCTAACCACTGTGCCACTGTATATGGAACGATCAGAGTTGTCAAACACTTTAAAGTAGCTAATTAAATCATTTAAAAAGTGGAGATATGATCACTTAACCCATGAGATTCCATAAAGATTACACTAAGACATTAAAGTCTTCTCATCATTATTAGCCAGTGAAGTTCAACCTTTATTAATATCATACTGGAGTTTGCACATACAAAATGTTTACTTAGGAGTGTGATGTGATAGGTTTCACATTTCATAATGTGGATGTTTACACCACTTATTGTGTAATACCACCTGCTCTGCTGTGACATCTTATCTTTCCCCTTGTGGTATTAACATAAGGGATAAATAACAACTGAGCAGCCTGTGTTGCTCATTTGCGTCAGCGGTTATCAGATTTTTAGCGTAGAAGCGTGCTGTATTACCCGTCCCTTGTGGAAACCTATCTTCAGAACAAACACCTTTGACCACAAGTCCATCAAGCAGTGGTCTGCATGTAATGTCCTCGAGGCCCTGAGGGAAAAGGAGATGGTGGATCATGTTGGATGGTTTCCTGAGCAGACTGTCCATTTGGCAGGATACCTCATTGCCAGAATGTTCAAACAAGCACCAAGATCGAGCTTAGCTCGTGGTGAGACGGGCAGTCCCTGTCAGACCCTTCAGCTTGGGCTGTGTAAGGATGCTGTGCTGGGGGGATGCATAATGTCATGGGATCTGCCTCTTGCAGTTTTTATCAACCAGCTGAACACTATGGCGGAGAAGGCTGCTGTTGGAATTGATAGCTTCGATGCAGCTTCTCCTGTCCATTGTGTCATTGTGTCATTAGGGAAAATTCCATAGAACCATCAAATCCCAACAGTGCTCATTGAATCTGCAACAACTCTAAGAAAGAGCATTCCACACAGGCCCACCCGCCCCTCCACCCTATTCCCGTAACCCCGTGCATTTACCATGGCCAATCCACCTAACCTGCACATCATTGGACACTAAGGGACAATTTAGTATGATCAAGCTAGGTAACCTGCACATTTTTGGACTGTGGGAGAAAACAGGAGAACCTGGAGGAAACCCATGCAGACACGGGGAGAGCATACAAACTCCACACAGACCGATACCCAAGGCTGGAATAGGACCTGGGTCCTTGGCACTTAAGGAGGCAGCACTGTGCCACCATGCCGCCCAATGAGTAGAGCTCAGAGCGGCATTGTTTAAATGATGTAATTCAGAAGTTCTCTCGCCCCCACAAGGCTCCAGATGTAACTCCTGTGGAATGGAATGCTGCTCCCCTTTATGTGCTAGAGTCCCAGGGGTAAGGTTGCATGGGAAACAATGCAATCTAAGGTCTGAAAGCTTAGCTGCCCAGTTCTTCCATAGCTCTCTTGTTCATACCTTTGTACTCAGTACCCTTTACCCATTCTAGTCTTCAATATCTCTTTTCAGAGAGAAGACAAAAGTGAGAATGGGTCCAGTGGTCCAGGGAACCTTTCGACAAATCCCCATTCATGTCAAGAGGTGAAGAGAGATGTGTCTTTGTGCTCAGCTCCTGCAGGAGGCACTGCATGTGGGTCAAGGCTGGGAGGGGTGTGAGCTTCAACAGGAGATTGAGGAGCAGAGACCCAAACTGCGGAAACAACTAATGGAACCAGGTTCTATCGTCCACTGGTCTGCCATCTACAAATGGGTGGAAGCCAATGTGGGGCAAGGCTGCGATTGTCCATAGATCTGGTCTGCCACATGCCGCTTACTCTGAGAACACCTGATACTACGTGGCTTTGAAGGCTTCCCCTGCCAGTGGACCTAAGGATGACAGCAGCACTCAATTATTTTGCCTCTGGATCTTTCGGGGAGAAACTGGGTACCTGTGCATCATTCCACAGTCAACAACTCCGGTGCATTCAGGAAGTGACCATTTCCCTTTAAAGAAGGGCTTTTCATTATGTGAATTTTGTCTTGTATGAGGGTAGCCAGGCTCAAAGATTCACAGGTTCCACAAATATCTCTGGATTCCCAAGAGTGCAGGAAACACCTATGTCGCTATACAGGGTCCTTGGCGGTATCCTTTGAGGTTCACCAACCACAAGGGCTTTGATTCAGTCAATGTGCAGTTGGTTTGTCACAAAGCACATCCAGCAGTTAGGAAACCCACCTGCACGTGAGCGCTCAGTTCCCTGGGAGTTGCCATGACTCATACGTCCTTGGTTGCTCTCAGGTGCCTGGAATCTTCGAGGTGTCAAAGTCTCCAGGGATGGTTGCTGGCAATAAGGGATAAGGATTACCCACTTAAACACTGGTTCAGGACTCCATGCATCAAGACTCCAGCTGAGGAAAGGTACAATGCTGCTCTCGCCACCACATGTTTCCTCATAGAGCAGACCATAGGATTGCTGACAATATGATTCAGATGCCTGGACCACTCAGCTTGCTCTCTGTGATACACACCAGGGAGAGTTTGCTGCATCATTGCAGCTTGCTGTACCCTTCACAATCAGGCTATGCAGGGAGGTGAGACCCTGCAGTGGGTGAACTGGAGGAGGAGGAGGAGCCCTCCTCATGGAGATGAAGATGAGGAGGTGCAAGAACCCCAGGGAGATGCTGGGGTATGACCATAAGTGCCATGATGTCATGGAAGGGGGGTGATTTGGGAGGCATGCCTTTGATAGTCTCATAGCTAAAAGATTCCAAGAGGAGTAAAACTTTAAGTCCGATCATTAGGGACATCTCCTCTAGTCCTCCAAGGAGTTTGCACGTTCTAGTGTCTGCATATGTTTCCTTTGGGTACTCTGGTTTCCTCCCACAGTGCAAAGATGTGAAGGTTAGGTGGATTGACCATGCTAAATTGCCACTTGGTGTCCCAAGATGTGTCGGTTAGGTGGATTAGCCATGGTAAATGTATGTGGGATTACAGGGATAGGGTGGAGAGGAGGGCCTGGGTGGGATGGTCTTTCGGAGAGTCAGTGCAGACTTGATGGACCGAATGACCTCCTTCTGCACTGTAGGGGTTCTATAGTTCGAGGTGCAGGAATCTGAGGGGGATGCTGAGAGACAACATAAGCGCCATGATGTCATGGAAGGGGGCGATGTCTGAGGCATACCTGTGATACCCTCTTGGCTGAAATGTCCCAAGAAGCTTAAAACTTTAAGTCCAATCATCAGGGGACATCTGACTTCTGAGAGACTAGCTGAACCATCGCTGAGAGGATGGGTCCTGTATTCGCACTGACGATGCACTAGGGTCAGATCTTTGTTGTGGTCATTGGTGTCCTGGTAATGTGCTCACTTTGTCAACTTAAAGTCCAGCAAGGAAGAACAACAATGTGAGTTGAGGCTGGATTTTTCCCATGTCATATAAGGATGCAAACACTGCCATAAAGGAAGTGCGGACCAGAGTCAGGCTGTCACCCTGAAGTGCATGTTTTGGCTTGGGACACTAGCAGTTATGAAACCCAGATGCGCAGGGAGTCACACATTTGATGTACCCGTTTCAGCCAATGCTATCCTTTGAGGACTAATGACTGAGAACTCACCCATCGTACACTCCGAATCAAGAATTACGCACATCACCCAGAAAACACACAAGGGTACAGTACCAAATGGCACTGAGGTTGGCATCACATGAATGTTAAACCTAAAGAGGACACTCTGAGTGTGAGAAAGGTTGAACCTCAGAATAAGAGGACATCAAAAATCTGAATCAAAATTCTTTGAACTGACCATTACATTCACATACCCCTAGAATGGTTTTCAAAAAGTGTAATTTATTCACAGTGATAGAATACCTGTGACCCTGAGATGACACCCTGATGGATGTGTTGACATTGGCGGGTGTCCTCCTAGGGTCCAGCCTCATCAGAGTCTCCTGCTCGGGCAGGATCACCTTTGGTGGCTTGTACTGCTGGGGTTGGTGTGAGCACAGGCAGAGGGGACTGAGCAGCTGCAGACCCTGGGGGTGTCCTGATGGGGTTGACGCTCATCCTCCTTGTGGGTGCCAGAGGGTCCGCCATGACTCCTGCAGGGGATGGGACACCTGGAGAGAGGTAAAGGTGCCTACTCCCCATGTAGCCTACATCCTGATGGTGCCCACTAGAATGTGTGGCCATGGCATGCTTGGCCAAGCGGAAATCTGGCAGGACCTGCTAGACCAAGGGGTCCATGATAGTTGCCAACCTTCCCTGTGGTGGCTTTGAGCGCTTGGATGTCGGAACCACGACATCAGGCAGAATGTGGAGGGACTTCACTTTTGGGATGAATGAGTGTTGAAGTCCTGCCCGACGTTTTGCTGCCTCCACCAGTGAGCTGGCAGCTGCTTCCAGAGGCACATCTTCTGTCTGGGACAGAGCAGGTGGCTGGTCTCAGCAGCCCTCCGAGTGCCTGAGACCTGGGCTCTTCCTGCCTCTGACTGCTGCTCAGATGTGTCAGTGAAAGTGAGCTTGAGTCTAACCTAGAACCATACACCACCGAGGTGTGTGTCTCTGCACTGGTGGAGAGTGTGGGTGAGCGCTATGATGATTCTTCATGTGCGCTCTCATCGCCAGGCATGCTTTGGGGGTTTGGAGATCTGCTGGGCTGGCCATGGTCTGCTGGTCCCTGCAAAAGACAAAAGGACAGTTTCAGTGGATGAGTTGGAGCTGATTCAGTGTTCATGGCACTCGGGGTGAATTGCAGGATTGGGTGAAGTGATGCCGCTGAATTCCATACCAGGTTGCAGTGAGAGGCCAAGCACTGTCATGCCTCTGGAGCGATCCTGGTTCTTGCTGTCGAGCTCTGCAGCAGGCTCCACGAATTCAGTGATGATGATAATCTCTGCCATCCTTCTCCTGGTCTGGGCTCAATCTCTCCATGCACAAGTTTGGCCTTTGTGGGGACAAAAGAAAGAGATGTGATCAGAGGAAATGGAACAGAGGTTGGGTTAAATGCATTTCCCCTGTGTGTGTTGCACCCTATCCAAAAGGAACAGAGAATGGAGTATGCTGGACTGGAGTTTACATATGGCACCTACACATTCAAACCTGCAAGCTGACCAGCGCCAAGCCCAACGATGCCCTCAATTAATGTCAATGTGTTTATTTGCAGCAATGCTCACTGACTGATGATCCACAGCAGGTACTTGGTCACTTTTCACCCTTCTAGCCCAATTGCACTGAGGGCAGTATTGAAAAAGGGTCACACTTGGGATCTCCTCGTGCGTATGGCTCAGTTACTCATTGGGTAAACATGATACAGGGTGATGCGAAATCAGAACACCTCAATTAGAAGGTAGATATTACATTTAGAAGGTAGATACTGCATTTTGTGAAAAGACAAAACAACTTCAATAAAAAAAAGAAAGTGAATTGTTTTCTGACTTTGTGAAGCCCTGGTTTCTCCACAACCAGTTGGTAATTTTCAGAAACTCTTATTATCTGCTTGTTGCCCTGAGGGTGAATCGAAGAGAAATTACCTCTGATTGTTCTTGGGACTCGAACAGTAATTAAACTTTTTCTATTTACTTGAATACCGATTTATTCTTTGAATGTATTTTGCTTGTTTGTGATTTCAGCAAAGAGTGGGGTCTGTTTTTTGTCATGCACAGGTGGCAATTAAAGGTTCCAAATATGGTTACATACTAAACATATCTAATAAAGTAGCAAATCCCGAAGGTGAGGCAATTGGAGAGCAATGCTAAAAATATTTGAGACTAAATTGTCATGTTAGAGTGTCGTAAGATTTGAGCACTCAGCTTATTTATTATCCACCATCCTTCCTCACAATTAGCATTTCAAACCAAGTGCCATAAAAGATGATGGATATTATTACTGTTATTGCTTGCATGACTGCTGTTTACCAGTACTTGGCACTATGCAGATGGGCTACAGCCTTTTCCTGTTCTGCATTTCTGAATGTGTCCATTCTGCCTACGTCAGCAGATTTGTTGCCAAAATCTTCATCCATGCCTTTGTTAGACTTAATTATTCCAGCACTGCTGGTTAGCCTCCCATCTTCCACCCTTCACGAACCTTAGCTCTTCCCAAACTCTACTGCTCGTATTCTAACTCAACAGGTGCCATTCACACATTACCCCAATGCTCACTGACCTACGTTTGCTCCCGGTTTGTCAATGCCTCCGTTTCAAAAATTCTCATCCTTGTTTTCAGATCCTTCCATGGCCTTGCCCTTTCCTATGTCTGTAAACATTTTCTGCTCCACTAGCCTCAGATCGCAGTGCTCCTTTGATTTTGACTTCTTGTTTCTAATTTCAATCGTTCTACAATTGGCAGCAGTTCCTTGAGCTGCCTGGGACCATAGCTCTCCCTAATTACCTTTCTAAACCTTTTCAGCTCTCTCCATCTCTCTTTTCTATTAAGACACTCCTCAAAACCTACCTTTTTGATAAAGCATCTGCCTTAGTCTCTTTTGTGGCTTGGTTTCAGATTTGTTATTGGTAACACTCATTTGAATTGTCTTCGGACATTCTACTATGTTAAAACTGTTCTATAAATGCAAGCAATTGTTGATGGATTGGTGTCTAGAGTTGATAAAGGGGAGCACTTCTGGCCCTCTTTCCCTTTTTGTATGATAGAAAAGTACCATTGTCATCTAAGCTTTGGAAATTATAGATGTATTGAGTTGAGAAACAAATAATGTTTTGAGACATCTGGTAGGAAGTCATTGAGGTTTACAGCATGGAAACAGGCCCTTCGGCCCAACTTGTCCATGCCTGCCCTTTTGTTTAAACCCCTAAGCTAGTCCCAATTGCCCACATTTGGCCCATATCCCTCAATATCCATTTTACCCATGTAATTGTCTAAACGCTTTTTAAAAGACAACATTGTGCCCGCCTCTACTACTACCTCTGGCAGCAGTTCCAGACATTCACCACCCTCTATGTGAAAACATTGCCCCTCTGGTAACTTTGTATCTTTCCCCTCTCACCTTAAATCTATGCCCTCTAGTTT
Organism: Mustelus asterias; assembly: GCF_964213995.1. Taxonomy (NCBI): domain Eukaryota; kingdom Metazoa; phylum Chordata; class Chondrichthyes; order Carcharhiniformes; family Triakidae; genus Mustelus; species Mustelus asterias. The sequence goes on along the minus strand of NC_135802.1, from coordinate 98,781,698 downwards.
TAGACTCCCCTACCTTTGGAAAAAGACATTGACTATCTAGCTGATCTGTGCCCCTCATTATTTTATAAACCTCTATAAGATCACCCCTCAGCCTTCTACGCTCCAGAGAAAAAAGTCCCAGTCTATCAAGCCTCTCGTTATAACTCAAACCATCAAGTCCTGATAGCATCCAAGTAAATCTTTTCTGCACTCTTTCTAGTTTAATAATATCCTTTCTATAATAGCATGACCAGAACTGTACACAGTACTCCAAGTTTGATTTGATTTATTATTGTCACATGTATTAACATACAGTGAAAAGTATTGTTTCTTGCACGCTACACAGACAAAACATACCGTTCATAGAGAAGGAAACGAGAGAGTGCAGAATGTAGTGTCACAATCATAGCTGGAGTGTAGAGAAAGGTCAACTTAATGCAAGCTAAGTCCATTCAAAAGTCTGACAGTAGCAGGGAAGAAACTGCTCTTGAGTTGGTTGGTACGTGACTTCAGACTTTTGTATCTTTTACCTCGAGGAAGAAGGCAGAAGAGAGTGTGTACGGGATGCGTGGGGTCCTTAATTATGCTGGCTGCTTTGCCGAGGCAGCGGGAAGTTTAGACAGAGTCAATGGATGGGAGGCTGGTTTGCGTGATGGACTGGGCTTCATTCATGACCTTTTGTAGTTCCTTGCGGTCTTGGGCAGAGCAGGACCAATACCAAGCTGTGAAACAACCAGAAAGAATGCTTTCTATGGTGCATCTGTAAAGGTTGGTGAGAGTCGTAGCTGACATGCCAAATTTCCTTAGTCTTCTGAGAAAGCAGAGGCGTTGGTGGGCTTTCTTAACTATAGTGTCGGCATGGGGGGACCAGGACAGATTGTTGGTATCTGGACACCTAAAAACTTGAAGCTCTCGATCCTTTCTACTTCGTCCCCATTGATGTAGACAGGGGCATGTTCTCCTTTATGCTTCTTGAAGTTGATGACAATCTCCTTCGTTTTGTTGACATTGAGGGAGAGATTATTATTGCTGCACCAGTTCACTAGATTCTCTATCTCATTCCTGTACTCTGTCTCATCATTATTTGAGATCTGACCCACTATGGTGGTGTTGTCAGCAGACTTGAAAATCAAATTGGAGGAGAATTTGGCCGCACAATCATGGGTGTATAAGGAGTATAGTAGGGGGCTGAGAATACAGCCTTGTGGGGCACCGGTGTTGAAGATGATCGTGGAGGAGGTGTTGTTGCCTATCCTTACTGATTGTGGTCTGTGAGTTAGGAAGTTCAGGATCCAGTCGCAGAGGGAGGTGTCGAGGCCCCGGCCACGGAGTTTGGAGATGAGTTTTGTGGGAATAATCATGTTGAAGGCTGAGCTGTAGTCAATAAATAGGAGTCTGACATAGGTGTCCTTGTTATCTAGGTGTTCCGGGGTTGAGTGCAGGGCCAGGGAAATGGCGTCTGCTGTGGACCTGTTATGGTGGTAGACAAACTGTAGTGGATCCAGGTAGTCCGGGAGGCTGGAATTGATTCGTGCCATGACTAACCTTTCGAAGCACTTCATAATGATGGATGTCAGAGCCACCGGCCAATAGTCATTAATGCACGCTGCTTGGTTTTTCTTGGGTACCAGGATGATGGTCGTCTTCTTGAAGCAGATAGGGATCTCAGATTGTTGAAGAGAGTGTGGCCTTACCAATGTCTTGTATAACTTCAACAAGACGTCTCAACTCCTGTATTTGATGTTCTGACCAATGAAACCAAGCATGCTGAATGTCTTCTTCACCACTCTGTCCACCTGTGACTCCCCTTTCAAGGAGCTATGAACATGTACCCCTAGATCTCTTTGTTCTGTAACTCTCCCCAGTGCTCTACCATTAACTGAATAAGTCCTGCCCTGGTTCAATCTACCAAAATGCATCACCTCACATTTATCTAAATTAAACTCCATTTGTCAGCCCACTGGCCCAATTATTCAGATCCCGTTATAATTGGAGATAACTTTCTTCACTGCCCACTATGCCACCAATCTTGGTGTCATCTGCAAACTTACTAACCATGCCTCCTATATTCTCATCCAAATCATTAATATAAATGACAAATAACAGTGGACCCAGCACCGATCCCTGAGGCACACCACTGGTCACAGGTCTCCAGTTTGAAAGTCAACCCTCTACAATCACCCTCTGGCTTCTGTCGTCAAGATGTGGAGATGCCGGCGGTGGACTGGGGTAAACACAGTAAGACGTTTAACAACACCAGGTTAAAGTCCAACAGGTTTATTTGGTAGCAAAAGCCACACAAGCTTTCGGAGCTCTAAGCCCCTTCTTCAGGTGAGTGGGAATTCTGACTAACAAGCCCTCCGTATACACAGGATCTGCTCGGATGAGGAGGATCGCAACAGACACCTCCAGACGCTGAAAGATGCCCTCATAAGAACAGGATATGGCGCTCGACTCATTGATCAACAGTTCCAACGTGCCACAGCGAAAAACCGCACCGACCTCCTCAGAAGACAAACACGGGACACAGTGGACAGAGTACCCTTCGTTGTCCAGTACTTCCCCAGAGCGGAGAAGCTATGGCATCTCCTCCGGAGCCTTCAACATGTCATTGATGAAGACGAACATCTCGCCAAGGCCATCCCCACACCCCCACTTCTTGCCTTCAAACAACCGCACAACCTCAAACAGACCATTGTCCGCAGCAAACTACCCAGCCTTCAGGAGAACAGTGACCATGACACCACACAACCCTGCCACAGCAACCTCTGCAAGACCTGCCGGATCATCGACACAGATGCCATCATCTCACGTGAGAACACCATCCACCAGGTACACGGTACATACTCTTACAATTTGGCCAACGTTGTCTACCTGATACGCTGCAAGAAAGGATGTCCCGAGGCATGGTACATTGGGGAAACTATGCAGACGCTGCAACAACGGATGAATGAACACCGCTCGACAATCACCAGGCAAGACTGTTCTCTTCCTGTTGGGGAGCACTTCAGTGGTCACGGGCATTCGGCCTCTGATATTCGGGTAAACGTTCTCCAAGGCGGCCTTCGCGACACACGACGGCGCAGAGTCGCTGAGCAGAAACTGATAGCCAAGTTCCGCACACACGAGGACGGCCTCAACCGGGATATTGGGTTCATGTCACACTATTTGTAACTCCCACAGTTGCCTAGACCTGCAGAGTTTCACTGGCTGTCTTGTCTGGAGACAATACACATCTTTTTAGCCTGTCTTGATGCTCTCTCCACTCACATTGTTTTGTTTCTTAAAGACTTGATTAGTTGTAAGTATTCGCATTCCAACCATTATTCATGTAAATTGAGTCTGTGTCTTTATATGCTCTGTTTGTGAACAGAATTCCCACTCACCTGAAGAAGGGGCTTGGAGCTCCGAAAGCTTGTGTGGCTTTTGCTACCAAATAAACCTGTTGGACTTTAACCTGGTGTTGTTAAACTTCTTATTCTGTCGTCAAGCCAGTTTTGTATCCATTTAGCTACCTCACCCTGGATCCCGTGAGATGTAACCTTATGCAACAACCTACCATGCGGTACCTTGTCAAAGGCCTTGCTAAAGTCCATGTAGACAACATCAACTGCATTGCCCTCATGTAACATCTTGGTTACCCCTTCAAAAAACTCTATCAAATTTGTGAGACATGATTTTCCACACTCAAAGCCATGCTGACGTACCCTAATCAGTCCTTGCGTCTCTAAATGCCTGTTGATCCTGTCTCTCAAAATACCTTCCAACAACTTACTGACCAAAGATGTGAGGCTCACTGGCCTGTAGTTCCCAGGCTTTTCCTTGCAGCCCTTAAACAAAGGCACAACATATGTCACCCTCCAATCTTCAGGCACCTCACCTGTGACTATCGATGATTCAAATATCTCTGCTAATTTCCTCCCTAGCCTCCCACAATGTCCTGGGATACACTTCATCAGGTCCCGGGGATTTATCTACCTTGATGGGCTTTAAGACTTCCAGCACCACCTCCTCTGAAATATGTACACTCCTTAAGATATCACTATTTATGTCCCCAAGTTTCCTAACATCCATGCTTTTCTCAACAGTGAATACTGATAAGAAATATTCATTTCGGATCTCGCCCATCTCTTGTGGATCCGCACAAGGAAGCAGTTGGTCATTATTTGGTTGCCATGAGCAATCATTTTAGTTTCATTTTTTCCTTCAGTCAGGGTTATAAAATGAAAGCAAAGCACTTAAGGAATTTCTGAGTTGTTGATGGAAAGTGTTATGCAAATATAAGACCATAAGACAGCAGAATTAGGCCACTCGGTCCATCGAGTCTGCTCTGCCATTCAATCATGGCTGATATTTTTCTCATCCCCATTCTCCTGCCTTTTCCCCATAACCCCTGACCTCCTTATTCACCAAGAACCTATCCATCTCTGTCTTAAAGACACTCATTGACCTGGCCTCCACAGCCTTCTACAGCAAAACGTTCCACAGATGCTAAGAAATTCCTCCTCATCTCTGTTTTAAAGGATCATCTCTTTCGCCTGAGGTTGTGCCCTCTGGTTCTAGTTTTTCCTACTGGTGGAAACATCTTCTCCACATCCACTCTATCCAGGCCTTGCAGTATCCTGTAAGTTTCAAAAAGCTCACCCTTCTAAACGAGTACAGACCCAGAGTCCTCAACCATTCCTCATACGACAAGCTCTTCATTCCAGGGATCATTCTTGTGAATCTCCTCTGGACCCTTTCCAAGGCCAGCACATCCATCCTTCGATATGGGGCCCAAAACCGCTCACAATATTCCAAATGGGGTCTGATCAGAGCTTTATACAGCTTCAGAAGTACATCCTGCTCTTATATTCTAGCCTCTCGACATGAATGCTAACATTGCATTTGCCTTCCTAACTGCCAACTGAACCAACACGTTAACCTTCAGAGAAACTTGAACAATTACTCCCAAGTCCCTTTGTGTTTCTAATTTCCTAAGCATTTTCCCATTTAGAAAATAGTCAATGCCTTCACTCCTTCTTCCAAAGTGCATAACCTCACACTTTTCCACATTGTATTCCATCTGCCGCCACTTTGCCCACTCTCCTAACCTGTCCAAGTCCATCTGCAGCCCCCCTGCTTCCTCAATACTCTCTGTCCCTCAACATATCTTTGTATCATCTGCAAACTTAGCAACAGTGCCTTCAGTTCCTCCAAGTCGTTAATGAATATTGTGAAAAGTTATGGTCCCGGCACTGACTCCTGAGGGTCATTCTTGATCACCATTCGGAAATGATAGCTTCCTTTTGATATTGTCTATGGCACAGAGCAGTGTTAAATAAGGCATTGGTCTGTGTTTCTATGGCTCTTTTATCAAAGTTACTTCAGATCAGATTAACAAAATAGCACTTAAAATGTTTTGCTCATTTTATTGATCTCTATTTTTATTGATTCAATAGTTTCCCATCACTACGTCTAAGTTTCAACGTGCAACTTGTATTTCAAATGAATGCAGTTTATATTATGGATTTGCAATAACATTTTTACTAAACCAAACACTTTTAGTTTGTTTTGTATGAAGAATAAACAACCATGAAGTTCTTATCCAGTCCCAACAGATGCAAGTTATGATTTAAAGGAAACATCTTCAATTTTATGTTAATTGATTTAGTTCCCATATGTTTGCATTTTGCATAATTTTATTCCGGCTATTAACAAAATTAAGTCCTGAGCAGAGTGATGGAACATGTTCTCCTATAATCTGACAGGAAACATTGCACACTTTCAATCTTTGTACTTGAAAAAGAACAAAACCTCAGCAGATGGAATCCCTTCCAAAATTCTGAAAGATGGCAGAGATACACCTCTATCGTGGCCATGGCTCACATCCTTCATCTGGAAAGAGGAGTACTATGTCGGAGGATCTCCGGTTTGGATCGAAGGAGGCTAAGAGGAGATTCAACAGATGTTCAAAATCATGAAGGGGCTGCCAGTGTAGATAGAGCACAGATTTAAAGTGATTTGCAAAAGAAGCATATGGGTTGTAAGAAAAAAACATTTTCTCACAATGAGTGGTTCGGGTTCGGAATGTACTGCCTGGAGGTGTGTTGGAAACAGGTTCAGTTGAGGCATTCAAGAGGACATTAGATGATTACTTGAATAGAAACACTGTGCAGGGATATGGGGAAAAGGAAGGGGAATAGTAATATCAGTAGCTCATTTGGGGAGTTGATGCAGACACGATGGGTCAAATGGTTTCCTTCTGCGCCCTAACAATTCTGTGATAAGGTTGGAAAACACAAGAGTTGTTTGCTTTGATCTGGTTGAAATTGGGAATACAAATTACATTGGTGAAGACTCTCATGGGTTGAAAAATCAAATTCATATTAACCAGAAGTCTAGTTCAGAGGTTTGAGGTGAGCAAAACATTTTCAACCTGAGGTGCTATTGATATAATCACAATTTGAATAAAGCATCTTTAAATTAAGGAATCTCATAAAATCAGTTCAAGATTATGAAAGGAAACATAGCAGGATTTAATGTTTATAAAGTTTATTAATGTCACATATAGGCTTGCATTAACATTGCAATGAAATTTCTGTGAAGATCCTCTAGTCACCATACTCCGGCACCTGTTCAGGTACACTGAGGGAGAATTTAACAAGGCCAATGCACCTAACCAGCCCATCTTTCGGACTCTGGAAGGAACCGGAGCTCGCAGACATGGGGAGAATGTGCAGACTCCGCACAGTGACCCAAGCTGGGAATCAAATCTGGGTCTCTGGTGCTGTGAGGCAGCAGTGCTAGCCACTGTGCCGCCCAGTGGTCCATCATCTTGTGACTGTTTTGTTTTCAAACTTTAAGACCTTCTCCATTACACCTCTAGGCCTCAGCTGTAACTTTGTCACTGCAACTGCTTGGTGGAAACCAGGTTAGGTGAGGGGCCAGTTAACTTAAAGTGAAAGACTTTTAAAAATTAATTTACAGGATGTAGGCATCACTAGCTGGACCAGCATTTAATGCCCATCCCTGATTGCCTTCGAGAAGGTGGCATTGAGCTGCCGTCTTGAACTGCTGCAGTGCTTGTGGCGTTTTACATCCTGACCTGACTGCAATTTACAGGTGACAAAGACACTTCTAAATTGGCAGCATCCTCTTTAAATATATAGATTAGACTTCAATTGCATCATTGTGTCCAATCCATGATTTATTAACTGAGGCCAGAGTAAGGAAGCAGTAATTTCTATGCCTGTTGAGAACAGTAAGCAGAGTCAAAAGAAGACCAGTTTCCATTTTTATTTTGCTCGAGAGGAACATGAGTGCTGCTGTGGACTCCCTCAAAAATCTTTGGATGCTCCTGGACCCAGGTTTCTCTGACATCCAGTCAGGATTTCTCTTCTTCAGACTTTACCGACTGCTGAGGACCATTTCTGATGGCTTCTAGAGACCTTAATTCTGCTCCAAACTGCTAGTTGGGCAGTGATTCCCACCAGGTTCAGGCAAGAACCTGACCCTTGTATATGGAATAAGGTCCTGGAGCTAAAATTTAAGGCTGAAACTGGTGCTGTTAAAATGGAAAATTAGTGAAAATGGATCTGCTCTGTTTTAAAAATTGCCTGCTCTTTTCCACCCACAGGGAGAGTTTCCACCTTCCTCCCATATATAAATGTAAATATAAATATTGATGACTGGCCACTCTGCAGATTGGAAGTGTAACTGTTTCTAGGATGCTCAGTCTAATCAAGTTACCTTTATATTGGCGTCAGAATGTGTTTTTGACATTTGCCTCACGTAGCAAGCTGGAGCCTCAGTGAAAATCTTTTGAATTACAAAAGCCAGTGTCCAGGACATTGGTTAAAAGATGTATAATGGCATTCGTTGCATCTGTCAAGAACAGCCACACATTTTTACTGAGCCTTTCTGCATGATCAACTTTGACTTTCACTACGCTACATCTAGCCCCTAAGGACCAGTCTAAGTGTGTCATCATTACAAATGAATATTTTGTATTGCAAACTATGAAGAGTATGTAATGTGGCTTAAGTTAATTGGATGCAACGTGCTAAATATGTTTCTTTAAATGGCACTTTTTCCCAATTTTCTCCCTTCACTGCTGAAAGTGTCGACTTCTGCTGGAGAATTGTTCTGAGTGTGCTGGTCATTCTCAAGTTGTATGCAATTATTTGAGTATGTGCCTTTTAGTGTCATCAGGCTATTTAGCAACATGGACCATCACACCAAAGTTAAATTGTAGAATGTTACAGACAGAAACATGGGGCCAATTTTCAAAGGGCCATAGGTTCAGGCCTGGTATCCATAGCAATTCAAAAATCACAGTTCTGGAGGCCATCTTGGGATTCCAAATGGTTGAGGCAGTTTTGAATTTTGAAAGGGCTGGTGGAGGGGAGGGAGTGGGGAACATAGTCAACACCAATTAATACATTATGAAGCTTGTTAAAGGGCCAGTCTTTCAGAGTTGTAATTTTTAAACGTTTTTCTAATGAGCTCGAACACCTTTGAGACAAGTTGTCTGGCTCATCTGGTAAATTCTTTGTAGTAGTTTTTAAAGCAACTCTGTGGGATATTGTGAGTACTGGTCCTACTCTTCTCGCCTGTCACTGCTTTCCGGCATGTTCCACCTCAAGGTGCTGCCTGCTATAAGAACAAGGCGGTGGCAGCCCTCCAACATGGAAGCTGCCTGCCTACCTTTGCTGCTGGCAGCAGGCAGGCACCTTCCATCCCATGAAGGCACCTGCACCTCTAATTGGGCGTTGAGTTTTTTTTCTTGGCAAATTAAACCATTTCCATTTGAACAAAGTGTCGTGAGTGATGCAGCTTGGGCAGGGTTACGACCCAGAATTGATCCAGAAATCGGATTACCAAGCTCCGAATTGAAAATTCAGTCTCTGGCATCAAATCTCTGGAGTTTGTTTCCTCCACATGAGGCATCTAAGCTATTCCAATTCTTCTCACTCATTCCCTGTTCTTTTTAAAAATATTCCTCTTTATCAAACTGCATTCCAATTTAAAATAAAATGATGGACTCCCCTTCAAACAGGCAGAAATTTTCACATGCTAATCATTTTCTGAACCTTTGCTGCCAGTGTCAAGTTCGCATCTATTTATGCAGCTTTCATTTTCTTCAGTGATTCAGTGTGGCCATATGACCTTGTTCACAGAAGTCAAAATTATGGAATTCCAATCCGCTCAATATTCATTCAAAACATGCAACTCCAAGATGTAATACTCCATGAGTTTAGAATTAAAGTTTCAAGATGGCTCAAGTTCTGGAGGGGGACTTGCACCCTCAATCTTCTGCCTTGGTCTATCAACTGAGCCAAGTTGATGTTTATGTGAAATAAAACAGAACATTTCAGGTCAGTGATGTTGTGAAGTTAGTTTTGTAAAATTATAAACATTGTAAATACTAGTAAAATGCTGAGAGTTGTAAAAAGTGTCTGTTTAAAAGGTGGTTTAGTTTCGGCTGTGTGCTGGGAAGCTGTAGGTGCAAGAATCCAGTTCAGATTGAAACATTGCATTGAGAGGCAAAACAACAGGGTTGCTGTGGTAACAGGCTTTAGCATTTGAATCACAACTTTTTTTGAATGTTAACCAATCAATTTAAAATAAGCATTTGAATCACATCACCCTATTGGATTTGAATTTTGATGTTTTGATAACGTGTAAACCAATCCTATTGTGCGAATTTTGCTATGTCATCGGGGTATAAATGCCATCGTTCCCAGCTCCAAAGAGCCAGAGCCACAAGAAGACAACCTGCCACAGCTAACAGCTGGACAGAGACATATAGACAGACAGTGTAAAAGCCACATTTTAAAGAATAAAAAAATTACAGCACAGGAACAGGCCCTTTGGCCCGCCAAGCCTGCACCGACCATGCTGCCCGACTGAACTGAGAGCCCCTACCCTTCCGGGGACTATATCCCCCTATTCCCATTTTATTCATGTATTTGTCCAGACGCCCCTTAAAAATCACTCTCATATTTTATATCTTTAAAAGAGAGCCTCATTTCATCGCAAGAACAGAAGAAAGAAAATTCCGGGAAGACTACAAACCCAATTGACATTTGAGAGTAACTATAAAAGTTCTATTTTTAAAAATTTGTTAATAAGGGGGAATTGTAATTATCTAAACAGCATTCCATTAGAATAGTATTTTATTCAGTTTGTTAATGGTTTCGTTAATCTGTTTACTATTGGTTAGAAAATGAAGTGTTACTTGTTTCTTCTAAAGAGAGTCTCAGGTAGTTATTATTGACTTAACCACTAAAATGTGCTGCAGGCAGATTGTATCATTTCTCACATACTTCTTAAAAGGTTATGGTGGGGTGGCACGGTGGCCCAGTGGTTACCACTGCTGCCTCACAGCGCCAGGGACCCAGGTTTGATTCCCGGCTTGGGTCACTGTCATTGTGGAGTTTGCACATTCTCCCCGTGTCTGCATGGGTTTCCTCGGGGTGCTCCGGTTTCCTCCCACAGTCCAAAGATGTGCTGGTTAGGTGCATTGGCCATGCTAAATTTTCCCTCTGTACCCAAACAGGTGCTGAAGTGTGGCGACTGGAGGATTTTCACTCACTTCATTTCAGTGTGAATGTTAGCCTCCTTGTGACTAATAAATAAACTTTAATTTTACTTTAAAGAAAGGGCGGACTTATCTTTTGAGTGGTTGAGTGTTAGTTCTCAGAGAGAAGATTACCCTCCCGTTTGTAACAATGACCTTTCATCAGAGCTGGAAAATGTTAGAGATGTAATAGGTTTTACAGAAGCATGTGTTCTGATGATGCAATCATTCAGACCAATATTTCAAATGTTTTTTCTTCCTCAGGGAGGTTTTCTGTCCACTCTGGTTGACAAGGTCCTCCCAGAATGAAAGGGTTCCCTTTGTCCTTGCATTCCACCCTATCATTCTCCACATTCAACATTCATCCTCCACCACCTCCAATATGATGCCACCACTAAACTCATCTTCCCCTCCCCTTTCAGCATTCCAAATGGATCATTCCTTCTATGGCACTCTGGTTCACTTAGCATTCACCGCCAATACCTCCTCTCCTTTCCATAGCAGCAAAGATGTTACACCTAGCCTTTTACCTTCTTCCTAATATCTAGGAGCCCAAACGCTTCATCGAGGTGAAACTATCATTTACTTGTACGTTTCAGTTTAGCATACTACATTTGCTGCTCATGATGTGGTCTTCTCTGCATTGAAGAGACCAAATGCACATTTGGTGACCACTTTTCACATCATCCCCGAGGGTGACCCTAAGCCTCTGATCAGCTGCAATTTTAATTTTCCACTTCACCACCCTTCCACTTGACCCCTCTGTCTGCACTCTCCTACAATATTCCAATGGAACCCAACGTAAGCTTGAGGAACAGCATATGATTGCTTGATAAGGCACCTGACAGTCTTTAGACTCAACATCAAGTTCAACAATTTCAGATCGTCCCTACCATCTTCATTGTTTTAGATGGCAGCTGATGGTAATGATTTTGCTATTCCCATTTACAACATGCTCTGAATCCAATTTTTGATTCTTTGCTTGTGACACACTGTTTGGAGAAGTGGTAGGCTCTGTTGGTGCAAGTAAACTCTGTTGATTTGGAGGTTGTCCTTGCATATAGATATCTTTTTATTTTTTTCATTGTTTAGTATTAGGAACATAGGAGCAGGAGTAGGTCATTGAGCTCATTGATCCTGCTCCGTCATTCAACACAATCATGGCTGATCATCCACTTCAATGCCTTTTCCCTAACACTATCCCATATCCCTTTATGTCTTTGGTATTTAGAAATTTGTCAATCTCTGCATTAAACACACAGCCCCCAGAGATTCAAAACTGTCTGAGTAAAATATAAATTTTCCTCATTTTGGTCCTAAGTGGTTTCCCCCTTATTTTGAAATTATGCCCTCTGGTTCTAGTCTCCCCAGCTAGGTGAAACATTTTACCTGTGTCAACCCTGTCTATCCATTTAAGTATTTTATAGGTTTCAAGGAGAATACCTCTCCTTCGCCAACATTCTAGAGAATAGTTCCTCCTGAGAATAAGTCTAGTGAGCCTTCGTTGCACTCCCACTATGGGCAATAATATCTTTCTAAATGGAAGGTCACAGTTCTGTGGTCTAACCAAGATTCTATACAATTGAAGCAACAATTTGCTGCTCCTGTACTTAAATCCTCTTGCAATAAAGGCTAACAGACTTCGTAATAGTTTGCTGCACTTCAGTGACTTATGGACAAGGACATCCAGGTCTCTTTGTTTATTTACATTTTTAAAATCTTTCTCCATTTAGTAAATACTCCATGCATCTGTTCCTCTCACCAAAGTTGATAACCTCACATTATTCCACATAATGTTCCAACTGCCATGTCCAAAGCCCCTTGAAGCTGCTTTGCGTCTTCCTCACAACTTACATTCCCACTTAGTTTTGTGTCATCCATAAAATTGGAAAGGTTACATTTGGTCCACCCATCCAAATCATTGATATATATTGTGAACAAGACGTATCACAGCCTACCCATGCAAGAATGACTTGTTTGTTGATTTTCTAAAAATTAATTTACAGGATGTGGGCGTTGCTGGCTAGGCCAGCATTAATTGCCCATCCCTAATTGCCCTTGAGAAGGTGGTGGTGACCTGTCTTTGTGAACCAATGAAGTCCCTGTGGTGTAGCTACACACACAATACTGTTAGAAAAGGAGTTCTAGGAATTTGATCCGGCAATAGTGAAGGAACGGCAATATATTTCCAAGTCAGGATGGCGAGTAACTTGGAGGGAACTTCTAGGTGAAGGTTTTCTTATGTCTTCTGCCCTAGTCCTTCGAGATGCTAGCAGTCATGCCAAAGGAGCCTCTGAGTTCCTGAAGTGCATCGTGTACATGGTTCACACTTGCCACTGTTTGTCAGTGGTGGAGGAAGTGAATGTTTGTAGTCGAAGTGCTTTGTCCTGGATGTTCTTGCTTGACTGAGAGTACATTGTCTGCTACTCCTGTAACTATTCTATCTAGTAAGTTTGGAGTTTCAGGCTAGGATTTTACGGCTCCTCCTGCCCATGGATTATTATGGTCCCACCAAAGCAAACAGCAATTTAAATGACTGCTGCATTTGCCAGGGGAGACACGTCATGGTAGGGCCATAAAATCTTTGCTTCAGCCCCTGTAGTCATAACCTTCAGCGATTCCGCACAGATCATTAATGAATGAGTTGAAAGCTCTCCTGGCTGCTGGACACATTTATTAAGTTTAGCCTGTACAAAGATTTTGTTATTTCTTAGTTTAAAATAAGTATTGAATGATTTTAGTACTACTTCAAGTTCAGCAGACGATTTGTTGATTCCTTGTTTGGTTGTCCAATATCTAGCATGCCGAGTGTGTGACACAATCATGTATCGAAGGAATCCTTTTCTCCAAAGTCCCAATTCTGTGATTGTCTGGGCCTTGGATGAGGCCAAATTGATTTGATGGGTGGGTTTCTGATACATGGTTAAAATTTTTTAACTTGTTTCTGAAATTCACGATGGCGCTGCCATTCGTTTGAAGACAGAGTTTACCCGTGATTGTCACTTTTGGTGGGCTCCCGCTGCAATGGAAAACTCAGCCTTGGAAAAGCTTTAAATAAAGGCTTGTTTAAATGTTGCAGGCTTCAGCATTTCAGCACCATACTTAGCGTTGCAAAAGGATGAACCCTGGCTTTTGCTGGTCTTTAAAGTTGAATCTTCAGTCGCGATTCTTCCAAATTAATTTTCTTTGTCTTCTTCGGAGCGAGCACAGAGTGTTCAGACACTTGCTCTTGAAGCTGGGTTTTCCAACAGAGTTTTTAAATGGCAATTTCCGACAACTAACTACTTAAAAGTTCCTCAGCACCACCTTTATCCTGGAATTTAAAAGTATTAGCTCACCCCTGCTTAGTCTGCTGACTCTGCATTTTGGGAATTGAAGCTTGACTGTCAAGAAATTTAATGGAATTTTCTGCTGCTATGAGGAATTTTAGATTACTGCCTTCAGCTCCAAAGCCTTTTTTTGGGAGCTTTTCCCTGGCGATTTTTCTCTGCATGTTTGCTTATTAAGCTTTTCTTTGAAATTTTCTTTAGACTTGCAGGATTTTAGTTTTTCTCTGCACTTGTTTCAAGGTTTTGGGGTTTTCCATTAGCTGCCACCATGTTGTAGGGTGTTGGATACTGTTCAGTAGGGCTTAATGAAGTTTCTGTAGTCTCAAGCGGGTAAACTGTTGTGTATTTATTAATTGCAAGAACTGTGCATAATATATATATATTATGTAGCAAAGGATTCAAACTAGGAGCTATCTTCATGCTTGCTTGTACATGGGACAGCACAGTGGCACAGTGGTTAGCATTGCTGCCTCTCTGTGCCAGGGACCTGGATTCGATTCCCGGTTTGGGTTACGGTTTGAGTACTTGCACATCCTCCCAGTGTCTGCGTGGGTTTCCTCTGGATCCTCCAGCTTTTAGCTATGCTAAATTCTCCCTCAGTGTACCCAAACAGGAGCCAGAGTATGGCGACCATGGGATTGCTGTGTTAATGTAAGCCTACTTTTGACACTAATAAATTATGTGGAACCATGAGACCCCAAGATGTGGTTGTTACTGTACTCAGTCTCATGTTAACCCTATATGTGCCAGACCATTATACCACAGATTTCTGCCCACAACTTAGTTTTTATTTTCACCACTAACGTTTTGCATTGTCTGTTTGTCTATGAACAATATATCTCAAAAACTGAGGGGTGGATATCAATGAAACTTGGCACAGAGATAAGATATGGCCCAAGGATGAACTGGTTTTTTTTGACAAAGATACAGATCCAGGATTAGATCCTGGATTTTTATAAAGGTTCTGCTAGCGTTGGGAGATGGGCAAAGTGGTTTTCTTTCTTTTAGAATCATAGAATCCCTACATGTGGCCCATCGAGTCTGCTCCATCCCTCTGAAATAGCCAAGTCTACCCAAATCCAATCCCCAACCCTAACCCAGTAACCCTGCACACTGATCATGGCCAATCCCCCTAACCTGCACATCTTGGATACGAAGGCGCAATTTAGCATGGCCAATCCACCTAACCGAGCACATCTTTGGACTGTGGGAGAAAACTGGAGCACTCAGAGAAAATTTATTCAGACTCGAGGAGAACATGCAAACTTCATACAGAATGTCACCCAAGGCTGGAATTGAACCCAGGTCCCTGAGAGGCAAAAGTGCTAACCACTGTGCCGCCCAAATGTTGTGGTTATTTTATTTAGAATGTTGTTGATTATTTTTGTTCAGAATGTTGGTGGTTGTTTTGTTTAGAATGTTGTTGGTTGTCAGTTGCTGTGGTGAAATTTGTCACAGCTGTCAAAATGTGAGCAGATTTTTCAGAGCAGATTGTTACACATGGATTGGCCTGAAGCCTCCCCAGTGAGATGAAAGCTCTTAATAAAACTTTGTAGTTACAGAGCATCAACCAGGCAGGGAAAAACCTTGAGGAAGATCTGTGTAATTGCAATAATGTTGATTAACACAGGGTGGCAGAGGTATACCTTCCACTGAGTACCCTTTTCACTTGCCTATTCTTGTTTTTAAACTATGTACATGTCTTGTCAGAAAATCAATGACACTTGACAAATACATATAAATAGCAGAAAAGAAACATAAAAGTACTAAGTTACTAGAAAAGACAGACCATTCGTACTGTGACCTGAAAATTTTGTAGGATTCTGAATTGCTGGCACTTCTCTTGAGAGCTATTATTTATATTAAGTTTTCATTTTTTTTTCAGTTGTTACATTCTTTTATTATTCCTGAATCAATAGGCTTCTGTGGGAAAAATGGGGCTCAAAATCTTAAATTCTACTCCAGTGGTAAAATATTATGATAGGCACCAATGATCTATGCTTCCTGCATAGGAAAAGGTCACCTCATTTAACTGCCCACTTTGGGCATTCACTCCCCACTATAAAGTGCACATGAATATAACATAAGAAATGGGGGGAAGGAGTAGACTGTCGAGAGACTTCTCTGCCATTCTTTGCAAAGATAACTGATCTGCCTCACCTCCACTTTCCCACCTACTCCTCGGGTCCCTCGATGCCATGAGAAACCAAAAATCTGTCCACCTCAACCTTAAATATATTCAATTTTGAAGTGTCCACAGCCCTCTGTTGTAGACAATTTCAAAGATTCACAATCCTCTGAATGAAGGAAATTTCTCATTGGAATGAATTTTATGCTGGGCACAGAGACCCCACAAATCCCGAATAAAATCGGGCAAGTATGCTCCCGCTTGGTTGGTTCACTCTGCACCTACTTAATGAGAGAGGGCCCTTAATTGGCTCCATCAGGGAAGAAACCCCACCTTCTGAGAGTTCCCAGCCAATCAAATGGCCAGCTCCTCTCTGGTTCCAACAGCACCATGAGAAGTGGTGGCCACTCCTGGGACTTGAGCAATTCCCAGAGAGAATTCACCAGGAGGGAAGGGGAAATGTAGGGGTAGGTCACTATATTAGGGAGGCATCCAATTCGCACATTGACCTGAAAAGGAGGTTACCCAGCCACCAGCCTGGCAGGTTACACCTGGTGGGTTAGACGCTTTGTGCTTGCTTCCTCTGCTGTGGGCAAACTCAGTTCAGAGTCTGAGAGCAGAGTTTCTTACTCTTTGCTTTTCTGCAGGGAAGGGCTCCAGTCTGTTTAATCTTTCCGATCAGTACAACTGGAGCAGCATGGTGGCACAGTGGTTAGCACTGCTCCTCCACAGCACCAGGGACCTAGGTTCAATTCCCAGCTTGGGTCACTGTCTGTGTGGAGTTTGCACGTTCTCCCTATGTCTGCGTGGGTTACCTCCAGATGCTCTGGTTTCCTCCCACAGTCCAAAGATGTGCAGGTTAGATGAATTGGCCAGGCTAAATTGTCCCTCAGTGTATCCAAACAAGCGCCAGATTGTGGCGACGAGGGGATTTTCACAGTAACTTCATTGCAGTGTGAATGTAAGCCTACTTGTAACTAATAAATAAACTTTAAAACTTTCATTTCTGATTTTAGTAATTGTTTTCAATAAATTGTTTTTTGTAGCTTCTTCAGTACCTTTTGGATAAAATGGAAAGGAGGACTGTGTACAGTACTGTTATCTAACCCAGGTTCTATACAAGTTTCACATAATGCCTCTGTTTTACGATTATATTCCTGTAGAATTGAATTTCAGTGCTTTGTTCATTTTAGAATTGTCTTAGTAACCTTTGCGCTATACTTTTAGGAATTTGTGTATCCATACCCCTAGATCCATCTGCCCATCTATTCCATTTAAACTCCTCAATTTCTAAAGAGTATGTGGCTTACTTATTCTTCCAAACAAAATGTGCCACTTCACACTTAACTATATTGAAGTTTATTTGCTAATTATTTAGTCACTCTGCAAATCTTTCTGTATTTTGTTGCAATCCTATTTGATATTACCCACAATCTCCAATGTGCCAACCACTGTGCTGCCCCATATGATTGACAAGGTGAGGAAATATAACAATTTGCTACTGAGTTACATCTAATCTGATGTGCACTGAATTGCATAAATCTTTGTGTCCATGAAAACAATATTTTGACAGAGTACTTTTCCAATATGAGGAAAACTCACTAATCTGTTTTGCAGACTTATGTTTTCTCTAATATATAATCATTTATATATGGCATACATTCATACGCACACATACAGACAAAATGAAGATTCCTTGATGCATTATTTATATTTTCAAAAGTTCTTCAACCTTGAGATTATAAAATTGTTGGTAGCTTGTATTTACTTTTCTATTCCATCATTGTTTATGCACTCAAACCTCCTGGACTTTTCACAGATAGTCAAAAATATAATTTGGAATAATCATAAATTAGAAATCTCTGTGAGCAGGAGGTTAAGTTGGCACAGTTTCTGTATGTGTATCAATCATGTGTCCACGCGCTTACTCAAACCAATGGAAGTTTTCAACACCTGATAAATTATTTCTTAATCATCTTTTATTTTGTGTAGTAGGCATAATGGAGTTCATTTTTGATTTGTGTGAAATTAAATAAAAAGTAATAATTAATTTTGTAGCGGCGGAAGCTTATAAACAATGTCCGTGCTGAGCTGCAAATATCTGTGGCCTAACAGCAGCCTGAAAAATACACATCATCACGGCCATGCCAGATATTTAACGGAACCGCACACTGCAAATACTGGCCACACAAAACTTTAAAGAGAACTGTTGTGGTGGACTTCTTTCAGCTAACCACAGGAGACCGAGGGACAGGTTACAATAGTTCATTCATGATTCAAGCATGGAGGGAACTGCTCCAGAAACGTCTGGAGCAGCATTCTCCTCCAATACAGCTCTCAACTCTAATATTGCTCTCTCCACCAAGTCATGGATACAGATTGCTTATACAGTTTATCAGTACACAGGACATAGGTTTAATAATACAAGATTGGAAATTAAACATTTACCTAAAAGCTTGGCTATTATCTCTATTTCCCTTGCTGGTGAGTTCTGCTGATCTTAGGTCCTTAAAGGAGAGCATTTGACTAGCAAGTGCTCTTTGCTCTAATGCAGGAGTGTTAGCTCTTTCCCCCTCTTACTAAATCTATTCATTCACCCTTACAACAACATTGCTTACGATAACAATTTTGTAAAATAATTTTACTTTTCATGCAGGACAAAATATACTCACTGATTTCTGTCTCTTGATACTGCTCTTAAAATATTTACTTTGGAATTGTGATGAAGGTTGTGCAGATGAGAGTTTGCGATAGGGTATGTCTATTAGCAGTAAAAAATTCATTAAAATAATGTGCATGCATACTTGACCCTTTTAAGAGATACAAGATAATAAAGCATCTTGCATTATATCATGCAAACAAATAAACATAACATTTACAGTTATCAGCATAAATGTTGCTGAATAGAAGGCTTGAGATCAATTATTTCTGAATTTGTTAACAAGGTCAATGCTGGACTCAACAAAATTGCATCAAACCAAATAGCAGTGTCACCAGGGAACCGGCTGAAAAATCTTTTCATTCATTCTGTGCTTGTAAGTAGTGTCCAACAGTCAAGAATTTAGCAGTTCAACTTTCTTTCCTGGAACAGTAAAGTGTTACACTTTGGATTTTTAAGTAATGAGCTGCTTTTTAATTTGAAGGGGTTCTCACACCAGCTTTTGCAGAAAAAATATTCTACTACCAACAATAAAGGATTGTTCTCCCAAGAAATAAACAATATCAACCCTTGAATGACCTGTAATAAATCCCTATTCTTTCAGACTGCAGGTCCATTCATCTTTGCCCAAAAGATTAATAGGGTTAAGGTGAAATCTTGAGCCCAGATTCTCTGCGTGGGAATGGCAGTGCACATTCAAAATCTGGAGAGTTTTGAAAAATGTGATTCTTGACGACGAGAGGGTGTTTTGCAATTTTGGACCAGGCCCACTGGTGGAGTGATGCGGAGAATAGAATCATAGAATCCCGACAGTGCAGAAGGAAGCCATTCAGCCCATCGAACCTGCATCAACAACAGTCCCACCCAGGCCCTAACCCCACGTATTTTACCCTGTTGGTCCCCCGACACTAAGGGGCAATTTGCCATGGCCAATCAACCTAACCTGCACATCTTTGGACTGTGGGAGGAACCGGAGCACATGGAGGAAACCCACGTAGACATGGGGAGAATGTGCAAACTTCACATAGACAGTCACCCGAGGCCGAAATTGAACCCAGGTCCCTGGCACTGTGAGGCACTCGCACTGTGCTAACCAGTGTGCCACCGAATGTCAGGAACTTCATTTTAATACACTATGGAGCACTCACTTCTGATATTGAGCCCACACCAAATATTCAGTAGGTGCCATTGTGACGACACGCTGGTGCTAATTTCAGCAGCTGTTCACAAGTGTGAACTTGACATCTTCACCTCGGGGTTATTGGAGGTGAGCGCTCAGGCAGCCATTTCTCCTCGGCCTGTCCAATACTCAAGGGGCACCTGGGAGAATGCTAGGGAGACACAGGTAAGTACAGCTTAGGGCTGGGCATCATTCTTGCTGTACTGGGGGGGAGGGGGGGTGGTAAGGGGCAGGTCAGATGCCATGAGAAAATGGAGGTTCAACACTAATATTGAGGATGTGGCTGTTGTGTTAGAGGGGATATTGGGTGGGAAGAGCAGATATTCACTCAGTGAATGTGAAGCACTTGGATGGAAGTCACAGAGGCATGGAGGGATGAGGGTCAGGGCTGTGGTAGGACTCCTCATAGCTCACTGTGGTGTTCTCACTCTTTCAGTGCATGTTCAGGAGAATCATGGAGCCTGTGGAGTTGGCCTTTTGCTAATCGCAATTGACCAGCAGCAGAGACAAAGACGTGCTGCTGCATGTGCCCAGGACCAGAGGCCTATAGCTGTCCAGGAGCAGGAGCACAGGATTAACCTCCGAGACAATACCAGCCTGGAATCTTCCGGTGAAGGTGCTCATACCTTCAGATGTCTGAGCCTCAGTGTCGGAGAAGGCTGTATCTATCTCAGGGGATTGTGGACCACCTCTGCCACATACTGCACAAGCTGATACCCCTTGGAACTGGAGGACACCCAATGCCTGTGGCCACTTAAAGTCAAAGCTACACTAAACATTTCACCAGCAACTCCTTCCAAGACAGCACAGGGGACCTCTGCAACATCTCCCAGTCTGCCACTCACAAACGTATCGGAGGTCACAGATGCCCTCTATGCAAGGACAGAAATGTTTATAAACTTGGACTAGGATGAGACAAGTCACAACACCACGGCCATGGGCTTTGCCCTCATAGCATGGATACCCCAGGTGCAAGGCATCATTGACTGTACCACATGGTCTTAGGTCAATGTCACAGCAGGGTACGCTATTCATGAACTGCAAGGGATTCCAATCCCTCAATGTCCAGCACGTCTGCGACCACACAATGCGCATCATGCAGATGTGTGCCCATTTCCTGGGGGGTGCCCATGACAGTTAATTTTTGGGTTGCTTGCAAATACCAGCCGTCTTTGAGGGAGAGCGGAAGGAGTGTCTCCTCGGGAGCAAGGGGTGCCCTGTCAAAGTGGCTGATGATGCCAGTGCAGAGGCCATAAACACCAGCGGTGTCTCAATACAATGTCGCTCATGTGTCAATGCGTGTGTTGGTGGAGCAGGCCATTGGATTTCTGAAGATGCGGTTCCAATGTCTGCACTGGTCAAGGAATACACTACAATATAGTCCCTGGAGGGTCTCCCGCAATATGGCAATGTGCTACATGCTCCATAACTTAGTGCTGCAGAGGGGAGATCGCCTGAAACAGGAGGAGGTGGTTGAGTTGCACATCTCCTCGTATGAGGAAGAGGAAGGCACTGGTGTGGCAGTATTGTCCTCCAAGGTATATGGGGATGGAGCTAAGTTGTTCACAGGGAGGGGGGAGTCAGATGGGCTGGACACCCCCGGAGCTCCAGGGTCCCAAAGGGGAAGGCCTTCAGATTGAGGCGCAACCCCCTCCCTTATCATCCAAGGTGGAGAGAATTTTATTTTTCTCTGTTTCCAACCTTGCCCACACCCACCCTCACTAGCCTAAAAATTGAGCTGGGCAGAAAAAAGGCCACTTAAGGCACTTAATGGGTGACAGGGCGGGTTTCCCATCCGAGACCCTGCTCGCCCAAGCGTCTCGGTTTGGGTGGATGGGTTTCCGGGGGGAATCCCATCCATTCAATTTACTCCGTTCCCCCCATCTCAGAACCCGCCTTGGCAATAACTGTCATGGGCACTCCCCAGGGAACGGGCACACACCTGCATGATGCACATTGTGTGGTCGCAGATGTGCTGGACATTGAGGGAATGGAATCCCTTGCAGTTCATGAATGGCGTACCCTGCTGCAACATTGACTGTACCCACATGGTCTTGGGTCAATGATGCCTTGCACCTGGGGCATCCATGCTATGAGGGCAAAGCCCATGGCCCCGGCATTGTGACTTGTCTGATCCTAGTCCAAGTTTATAAAAATTTTATAGAATTATAAAATGGTTACAGCACAAGAGGAGGCCACTTGGCCCATCATGTACCTGCCAGTTATCTGCAGGAGAGATTCAGCTAGTTGCAGTCCCAATTGAATCTGCCTCCTCACACTCTCAGACAGTGCATTCCACATCTAACCACTGACTGCCTAAACATGGTTTCCTCAGGTTGTCATTGGTTCTTTTCTCAATCACTTTAACTCAGTGTCATCTTGTTCTCAATTCTTCCATCAATCAGAATAGTTTATCTCTATCTGTCTTGTCTAGACCTCTCATGATTTTTGAACACATATATCACACTTCCTCAAAACCTTCCTTTCAGGAGAACAACCCAGTTTCTTTGATCTATCTACATAACTGAAGTCCCTGATCCCTGGAATCATTCCTGTAATTGTTTTTTGAACCCTCTAAAGCCTTCAGATCCTTCCTTAAGTGTTTGAATTGGGCACCATTCTCCAGTTGAGGCTGAACGACAAGTTTACTAAGGTTCATCATAAGTTCTTTTTGTATTCCATGCCTCTATAAATCCCAGAATCCCACATGGTTTATTAATGACTTTCTCAATCTGCCTCGCCACCTTTGACAACTTGTGTACATATATCCCCAGGTCTCTACGTTCCTTCAGCCCCATTTATATTGTCTCTCCTCAGTCTTCCGATCAAAATGCACAAGCTCAAATATCTGTGCATTAAATTTCATCTGACAGGTGTTCGCTCATTCCATTCATCCGATAAAGTCCTTTTGAATTCTATCACTGGCCAGTTTGTGATGATTAGCAATTAGAATTGTAGTGTCAAAAGCTAAATGATCTAATTATGAACATGATTATAATCATTAAAATGACTGCAAAGAAAAATAGTTGAACAGCAGACTGAATTTTATTTGGACAGTGTGGGTCGTGCTTGTGGTACTGAAAGCAGGTGTCATTGCCACAGGAGCGACGTGCGGCTGGTCAAATACTCCCATGTGGTGGCTGGGCCTTGAATGGCCTAAAGGCTGGCCGGGCAAGCAGGAGCCACTAATAAAGCAGTGATGGCAGTGTCACATGATTGAACATGTTTTCTTCAAAGGGCTTCTAGCCCTGCATGCAATGCTGTCTTGTTCCTAAGGATTGCTGAAGACCCCTATGGCTGAACCAAAGAATATTGAAGCTCTGTGCTTGACCCGAGTACCCTGCACCCGTGGTTGACCTGTGAATACCTTGCACCCCTGTGCAGTAACTATAGAGGAATTTCCCTGCTGTCGGCCACAGGGAAGGTAATCACAAGAGTCCTCCTTATTCACCTCCCAAGGCTGAAGAATTCCTTCCAGAGTCGCAGTGCAGATTCTGCCCACTAAGAGGCTTAATGGATATGACTTCCGCCATGTGGAAGCCATAGGAGAATGGAGGAAATAGCACCAACCCTTGTACATGTTCTTCTTTGACCTCCGCCTACTCCATGATGACATGCAAGGCGTGATCTTGACCAATGGATCCACCACAGACCCAATTCTCATTTGGACTGGGATCAAGCAAGGCAGTGTCATTGCACTGAACCTTTTCTCGATCTTCCTTGCTGTAATGCTGCATCTCACCCTGAGCTCCCCATTGGAGTGGAACTAAACTATAGAACAAAAAGGAATTTGTTCAACCTCTGCCATCTGTAAGCCAGATCCAAGGTCATCCCATCCTCTCTCATTGAACTACAGTATGCTGACAGTGCTTGCATCTGCGCACACTTGGAGGTCAAACTCCAAGCATTTGCCAACACCATTACTAAGGCACACGAGCATGGGCTTTACACTAAACATCTGGAAGACAAAGGTCCTCTACCAGCAGCACTGCCCACAATTATCAAAATTCATGATGAGGCCTTGGACAATCTGGACCATTTACTTATCTTAGGAGCCGACATGGCAGATTTCAATGACAAGTTCAACACTGCCTTCAGTGTGCTAACAGTCTTCAGTCACCTGAGGATGAGACTGTCTGTCTGAAGACTCGGAGCTCAGGTGTGGCACCAACTTAATGGTCTACAAAGCAGTAGTGATACCCACCCTCCTACAAGACTCAGAGACGTGGATTATGTACAAGGCACCTCAAAATGCTGAGAAATACCACCAGTGCTGCCTCTGTAAAATCCTGCGAATTGACAGGAGAGGGTTCACCAGCATCTATGCTCTCACTCAGCCCAACATCCCCAGCATTGAAGCATCGACTTGATCAGCTCCGCTGGTCTGGAGCATCGTCCACATGCCTGACACTAGATTCCCGAAACAAGCGCTCTACTCAGAGCTTCAGCACAGAAACTAAGCCCCAGGAGAACAGAGTAAATACTTTAAGGATACTCTTAAGCCTCCTTGCAAAAGTGCAACATCCCCACCATCGCAAAGCCCTGGCCCAAGGCTGCCCAAAGCAGGGGAAGATATCCGGGAAGGAGCTGAACACCTTGAGTTTCATCGTCAGGGACAAGCAGGAGCAGAGTATTGACAGCGAAAGGAGCGCATGGCAACCTGGGCACTTCATCCACCCGCTCTTCTGACCACCATCTGCCCCCATCTGTGACAGAGAATGTAGGTCTTGCGCTGGACTCCTTGATCACCTGAGAACTCATTTTTAGTGTGTAAGCAAGTCATCCTCGACTCAGTGGTTCTGCCTGAGAAGAAGACAAAGTAGAACTGGAACACCAGACTAGCACAAACAGACCCATGTTGCATTTGGTTTTCAACCTCTTTTTGTGTATTCCTGGAAGGGAAAAAAAAACAAACATGTCTTTTACCTGTGCTTTCTTTCAACTTACACCATGTTCTCCATCTCAGATATAGCTCAATGGAGATGGTTTCTGCTGAAATGGCAATTGGCCCCCACAGGAGATTACAATTCAGCTTTTGTATTGCATTTCTTCATTTGAAGTGTCTCGGTCTGATAAAAGGGTGGGACATTTTGTTCTCTCTGGAAAAGTTAGTCAAGTGTAATCCACATCATCATTTCCTAGCAAGTGGTTGTTTTCAAATCCACTACGTGCATTTTGTTTTTGGAAAATTTAAGGTAACTTTAACATTGATACATCGTAGAAGACATATTTTGGATTTTTTAAATATAAAGTTGGCTATTTTTTAGATGTGAAATGTAAAACAGATCTAAAGATTACTCATGAGTCAATGTGTTAACAACAGTTCAGGCAGCCAGTAATTTTTCATGTTCTAGCAACTCCTGTGTGTTGAACTGTGAACATCCTTCATTCACCCTGTGGATGAGCTCTGAACATCCTTAGCTGTGAACACCCTGCACCCTGGGGGTGAGCTGCGAACACCCCTATGGATGATCTGAAGACTCTAGGAACTAACCAGGAGAATGCTGTCACCTTGGCAATGAATAAACACCGAGTGGTCCTGAGGTTTAGCAGTGTCCCCGACGCATTTTTCTCCAGGCTGCAAGGAAAAGGCGGGACACCCTCTTCACATGGCACCCCCTGACAAGTTATCAAGATTCTGCAGCTTGAATTGCCTTTTAAAGCTCTTCAAAGACCTGTTGAATTTTTCTTGCCCAATTATAATGCTCCTGTTTAATCCCTTTAAGCAAAACTTGCCTGCAAGTTTCTCTCCCTATCACCTTTTTAAAATTCATTCGCAGGATGTTGGTGTCTCTGAGTAGCCCATTCCTGGGCTTCCGAGGCCTACTCAGGAGGCCGTTAAAAGCCAACTACATTTATGTAGGAACTGAGTCATGTATCGAGTAGACCAGGTAAGGATTGCAGATTTGTTTTTTAAAGAACTTTAGTGACCCAGTTGAGTTTTTAAAACAATCCTACAGTTTCATTGAATATGTACTTGAAATTATGAATAATTATTCAAATTTGCTTATATCAGAGAACTTGCATCAGGGAACTTGGCCATTCAGATTCGATGGGGATCAATTCTTAACCATTTAAAACTGATATATAGTGATGTAGATGAAAATAATCAGCCACAGTGGATTATCTGAAACAAACTATTATTAGAAGTTTTTTCCTGCTCACTCTAAGTACATGGCATTAATTAAGAACGAGGATGGCGCTGGCAGCATTTTAGTGAAATGATGCCATAATTCCTGCTGAGCATTTTCAGTCAGCAGAATGGATCAAGTGGTGCTGTCCATCTAATTCTTTGTGCTTGGCAGTGCAGCTCTCCAACTTCATGTTGCGTACAGCCATGTGAGCAAACTATTTTGAATCTTTTACACTAAAATCAAATTGGTCCAGATAGTACCGGGTGATGGTATAATGGGTGAAACAGGATTTCACAATGTGAATCAGGAACATGACCATTCCAAACTGGTTCTGTGATTAAATTGTCTTTACGTTGAGATTGGATCTGAATGCATCTCTTTTTGGTTGCGATTTGTTATGATTCTGATGCCAGGATTTGGTGAATTCTGTCTGTGCAGACCTTAACACATTATAATCAATAAGAAAAACTCATCTGTTATAATTTCAATTCAATACGGAGTCCTTAAGACTAATGAACTAAATGGAAGTGGTCTATAGCATGATAGAGTCTATAATCTTTCATGCCAGAGAGATATAGCGACGCTGTCAATCCTCTTCAAGCTTCACAAGATCACGAAAGAAAAAGACTGTCAGCAGGTCTGGCAACATCTGTAAGGAGGGAAAAAAAACTGATGTTTCGAGTCCAGATGACCCTTTATCAAAGCTGACCAGCTTTGACAAAGGGTCATCTGGACTTGAAACGTCAGCTTTTTTCTCTCCTTACAGATGCTGCCATTTCTGCTGAGATTTTCCAGCATTTTCTCTCTTGGTTTCAGATTTCAGCATCCGCGGTAATTTATTTTTATTAAGGAAAAACTGCTCCAGCTACATTCTGACATCCTGTATCAACCAAGAAATCTACAGTAAGGGAAATTGATGTTAATAGAAGTATGTAAAACATGAATTGAATTCTAGTTGTTCTTTGAATCAACTCTCCTGCCTTTAATATCTCAGGTTTGATTTTGACTTGGATGTGATTGGTACATAGAGGGCTTGAAAGGGGCTGTGCCCTTGAAGTCTACCAGGTCCTTATTCTCATTTGAGTGAGGAAGGGGTGAAAGCTGACTGATTCAACAGCAAGTTACCCACTCTGCCCACATTCACCTTGCAATTTCCTGCATGGATCCTGATGATGATGGGTAGGTGAAGGTCATGGGAAGGCTTGCCACTGTGGCTGCTGGTATGATAATTGTGTGGTAAACCACTGTTAAGCTTATTGCCTGTGTGTGTGTGTGACATGCCTGGGCATGCCCCTGCCAGCCCTGCCTGCGACTCCTCCCCCTCTGGTCCAGGTATAAAGGTGACTGCTCCCCACCCCCCTGCCTCAGTCTCTGGACCAGTTCATCTGCAAGGGTGTGCTCCAAGTCTTTTGCGAATAAAAGTCTATTTGTTCTTGCATACAAACTAGTCTTTGCTTGATTGATAGTGCAGCAAATTGTAAAGGACAATTCTTGATCTGAAGGCTCTTGAGCAAGTGAGGCACAGGAACTCCTGTTTTGGAGAGGCTCTAGTAATGAGCAGATTTGTTTGCTGGTTCTAGAAGTTGGTTGCAAAGAGGGATGCTACCACGTGGTTTTTTGATTTCCCCAAAGGTGCTGTTTTTAGACATGAGGGCCGGGAAGGAGCTGCTGTTCCTACAAAGTGGCAAGAGAAAGTCCAACCATGTTGCCAGAAAAGCGTGGCAGCAGGGACATTACCCCAAGAATCTACATATGGTGCTGCAAGCGATTCAGTAGCATCACTAGATTAGGAAATATCAGTATATCTACTCCCTTCCCCATCTCTTGCACTCAGAGTCCCTTTTCTCTTTCTTCCGCTGTTCAGACCAATCAGCTGCATCACTCCTTTCACCACAAGTCAGAGAGTGGCATGAGTCTCCACAAGCACTCAGATCATTGATGAAATTAAACATTCCGTGATTAATGAAAGCTCCTAGCCAACGTGTGGAATCTCCTTCATCTCGTGTTAAAATTGTATAAGGGTGCATATTACATTGTATTCATGAGGTACCCGCCTGTCTGCCACAGGAGCCTTGGCCAGTTTTAAAGTCTACGATGATAGATGTTACTGGCAGGGAACAAATCAATCTGAAATTGGTATGTTGGCTCAGGCTTTTAAACTCATGCACCCTTCTTGGCAGGTGGATAGTGTTAAAATTGGGTCACTAATTCTGTTACTTCAGTTTTTGATGAAGGAACACATATGCTGTAAACACGTGCCCTTGTGTCACCTCAACGTGCCAAACTGGTGTGCATTATGTGCATAATATAAATGTGCATATCCAAGTAAATATTCAAGAAACAAATCTAATGGGCATATTAGATATTTGGAATCTCAGGAAAGCACCTATTACACAAATAACTCTTCAAATTGAATTGCATAACTTAAGTCAAATCAGAATTCTATTCCATTGCTTCATCCCAAACTTTGAACTTAAATGAGCAATGACCTCCACAAGTTACTTTCCTTGATGTGTTGCTAATGGGATTTTACAGAAAAAAAATCAAACTGTGATCTTTATTTAATGAGAAGGTTATAGTCAGAGGGTTACTCCCTACAGCCCAGAATTTAGTGGCTTAGGGACATTATTTTTCCTCAGCTGACTGGAAGTTAGATTTGTTTTTAAAGCACCCATGTAGTAGAAATAGACAGGCTGATGCTGTATTGCAGATGAACTCTGTGGTCGATGTATGGGCAATTTAGTTCTTGAACCATTAAATAGAGGTCCTGTGGGTCAATGCCTTATCAAATAAAGATCACAATTAACAAGTCTTTTCCCAGAATCCATCTAGAGCTACATGCTTTACACTTTACGTACCGCCCATAACATTTTCTTGTCCTTTAAAAGCTTTCACATGATATAGCTATGCTCTGTTGCATTTGCCTTATGCCAATTTGTTTCTATGAACTATCCTGTTGAGGTCTTAATTGGGTCTCAATGTCCGTGTCCTTGGAGAAATTATGTATCAAGGGTACAGTGCGGCAAATTAATTTCTGTGCAGTAAAATGTTACTGAAACAATGTTGGTGCCTTGGTATCAGAAATATGGGACTTTAATGATCGATTTGTGATTCTGATTGAAGGAATTGTACAAGTGTAGGGATAGTGAAGTTTTCTTTAATCATTCCTACGTTACCCACTGTTGCAAACATTAACATTCCTTAAATGTCACAGTCACAGCAGACCAGCTTTGACCACTGGTTAGCATGTTGGCAAGAATGAAATGAGCATTTTGTCCCAGTTTAAAAAAATATATATTTCATCAGTATAATTTCGCAGATTGAATGTGACTGGAAAATGTAACAGAAAACAATGCTCATCTGACACACAACTCACCGAACTGAAAAGCATATTATTCAGCACTGCTGTGTATTTCACAAGACTGAACAAAGAACAATACAGTACAGGAACAGGCCCTTCGGTCTACCAAATCAATTAGATGCCTCTCCAATCTAATATTTTCTTGCTTCTACATGATCCATATCCCTCTATTCCCTGCCTATTCATGTATCTATTCAGATGCCTCTTGAATGTTGTTATAGAATCTGCTTCCACCATCACCTCCGGCAGTGCATTCCAAGCATTCACCACCCTGTGTGTGGAAAAACTTGCCCTTACACCTCTTTTAAACTTTCCCCCTCTCAGTTTCAACCTATGCTCCCAAGTAATTAACCCTTCGATCCTGGGAAAAAAGACTGACTATCCACTCTATCCAAGCCTGTCATAATCTTGTAAACCTCTGTCAGGTCCCCCCTCGTCCTCCGACACTCCAAAGAAAACAATCCAAGTTTGTTAAATCCACATAGTCCATTTCCTCCAAAACAGGCAACATCCTGGTAAATCTCTTTTGCACCCTTTCCAATGCATCAACGTTCTTCTGATAGTGTGGCGACCAGAATTGTATGCAATACCCCAAATGTGTCCTAAACAAAGTCTTATACAGCTGCAATATGATTTTCCAATTCCTGTACTCAACGCCTCGACCGACGAAGGGCAGCATGCCATACGCCTTCTTGATGACCTTGTCCATCTGAGTTGCCACCTTCAGGGAACTGTGGATCTGCATGCCTAGATCTCTCTGCATGCTAATATTTCTAAGGACTCTACCATTTACTGTGTGCTTTCCTTCTGCAGTAGACCTTCTAAATCGCATAACCTCACATTTGTCCGGGTTAAGTTCCATCTGCCATCTTTCGGCTCACTTAAACAGATATATTCTCACTGACTCTATATTTTCTTTTGCATTATACCAAAATAAAATATGTTGTATGCATTATGGATTAGCAAATATCCTGGTGCAGAAATTTAACCTAGGATTTCTTATTTGGTGGGTGAAAAGTTTATGTTGCAGGGACATATTTTGGGTGACTATTGTGTGAGCCTTATCTCACCCCAGACATCAGGTGGCACCTTCCAAATATGCAGAATGCCCACCTGCAGTCAGCTTCATGTGTCTTTTATATGCAAAGCAGGAATTCTAACACTGATTTTAGGCCCCCATCCGTAATTGGTGAGTGACTAGGCAGAGAATGGGTATGCTCAGTTGTTCCAAGCTTTCAAGACACCAAAGGGATTGCTGAAGATTGCCAAAAGAATGTAAGCATATGTTTTAAACTTTCACCTATGAGGAACAAGGAGGAGCAGGAGTGCCTATCCTGGCTCAACAAAAATGTGGTTGGCCATTGCTGACCCCTTGGCTTTGTCTCCCCAACCCTTGATCCAGCCGCGAACCAGCTTAGCTTTAATGTGGCTTCTCGGCTTTTTGGCGAAGATCAAGCCCCTGAAACATATCCGTGGATGAGGGAGCTCAGGATGAACTGTCACAGCGTTCATCCATGCCCTCCACCAGCACAGAGACAAACACCTCAGGGCACATCAGATGAACTCAGGGCATGGATAGGTACATGGGACTGGGATATTATAGCAATTACTGAAACATGACTAAGGGAAGGACAGGACTGGCAGCTCAATGTTCCAGGGTGTAGATGCTATAGAAAAGATAGAACAGGAGGTAAGAGAGGAGGGGGAGTTGCACTTTTGATTAAGGAAAACATCATGGCAGTCCTGAGAGGGGATATATCCGAGGGTTTGCCCACTGAGTCTATATGGTAGAGCTGAGAAATAAGAAGTGGGAAATCACTTTGATAGGGTTGTACTATAGGCTCCGAAATAGTTGGCAGGAAATTGAGGAGCAAATATGTAAGGAGATTACAGATAGCTCCAAGAAAGATAGGGTGGTAATAGGGGATTTTAACTTTCCCTGGGACAGCCATAGTATTAGAGGCTTGGATGGAGAGAGATTTGTTGAGTGTATTCAGGAGGAATTTCTCATTCAGTATGTGGATAGAGAGGGGGTAAAACTTGACCTCCTCTTGGGAATTAAGGAAGGGCAGGTGACAGAAGTGTTAGGGAGGGATCACTTTGGGACCAGTGACCATAATCCAATAAGTTTTAAGATAGCTATGGAGAATGATAGGTCTGGCCCAAAAGTTAAAATTCTAAATTGGGGCAAGGCTAATTTTGGTGGTATCAGGCAAGAACTTTCAATAGTTAATTGAGGGAGTCTGTGGAAAGGCAAAGGGGCGTCTGGTAAGTGGGAGGCTTTCAAAAGTGTGTTAACCAGGGCTCAGGGTAAGCACATTCCTCTTAGAGTGAAGGGCAAGGCTAGTAGAAGTAGGGAACCCTGGATGACTCGGGATATTGGGGCCTTGGTGAAGAAGAAGAAAGAGGCATATGTCATGGATAGGCAGCTGGGATCAAGTGGATCCCTTGAAGAGTATAGAGGGTGTAGGAGTAAAGTTAAGAGAGAAATCAGGAGTGCAAAAAGGGGACACGAGATTGTTTTGGCAGATAAGGCAAAGGACAATCCAAAGAGCTTCTACAAATACATAAAAGGGCAAAAGAGTAACTAGAGAGAGAATAGGACCTCTTGAGGATCAACATGGTCATCTATGTGCATATCCACAAGAGATGGGTGAGATCCTGAATGAATATTTCTCATCAGTATTCACTGTTGAGAAAAGCACGGATGTTAGGGAACTAAATAGTGATATCTTAAGGAGTGTACATATTACAGAGAAGGAGGTGCTGGAAGTCTTAAAGCGCATCAAGGTAGATAAATCCCTGGGACCTGATGAAGTGTATCCCAGGACACTGTGGGGGCTGGGGAGGAAATTGCAGGTTCCCTAGCAGAGATATTTGAATCATCGATAGTCACAGGTGAGGTGCCTGAAGATTGGAGGGTGGCAAATGTTGTGCCTTTGTTTAAGAAGGACTGCAGGGAAACCTCTGGGAACTACAGGCCGGTGAGCCTCACATCTGTAGTGGGTAAGTTGTGAGAAGGTATGTTCAGAGACAGGATCTACAGGTATTTAGAGACGCAAAGACTGATTAGGGACAGTCAGCATGGCCTTGAGTGGAAAATCATGTATCTCAAATTTGATTGAGTTTTTTGAAGCGGTAACCAAAAAGATAGATGAGGGCAGTGCAGTTGATGTTGTCTACATGGACTTTAGCAAGGCCTTTGACATGGTATTACATGGTAGGTTGTTGCATAAGGTTAAATCTCAAGGGATCCAGGGTGAGGGTAGCCAAATGGATACAAAATTGGCTTAATGGCAGAAGACAGAGGATGGTTGTAGAGGATTGTTTTTCAAACTGGAGGCCTGTGACCAGCAGTGTGCCGCAGGGATTGGTACTGGGTCCACTGTTATTTGATATTTATATTAATGATTTGTATGAGAATTTAGTAAGCATGGTTAGTAAGTTTGCAGATGAGACCAAGATTGGTGGCATAGTGGGCAGTGAAGAAGGTTATCTGGGATTGCAACCGGATCTTGATCAATTGGACCAGTGGGCTGACGAATGGCAGATGCAGTTTAATTTAGATAAATGTGAGGTGATGCATTTTGGTAGATCGAACCAGGGCAGGACTTACTCAGTTAATAGTAGGGCATTGGGGAGAGTTATAGAACAAAGAGATCTAGGGGGACAGGTTCATAGCTCCTTGAAAGAGGAGTCACATGTGGACAGAGTGGTGAAGGCGGCATTAATGGGCGGTACGGTAGCAGAGTGCTTAGCACTGCTGCTTCACAGCTCCAGGGACCTGGGTTCGATTCCCAGCTTGGGTCACTGTCTGTGTGGAGTTTGCACATTCTCCTCGTGTCTGCGTGGGTTTCCTCCGGGTGCTCCGGTTTCCTCCCACAGTCCAAAGATGTGCGGGTTAGGTTGATTGGCCATGCTAAAATTGCCCCTTAGTTTCCTGGGATGCGTAGGTTAGAGGGATTAGTGGGTAAAATATATAGGGATATGGGGGTAGGGCCTGGGTGGGATTGTGGTCGGTGCAGACTTGATGGGCCGAATGGCCTCTTTCTGTACTATAGGGTTTCTATGATTCTATGATTTGGCATGCTTGGTTTCATTGGTCAGAATATTGAATACAGGAGTTGGGACGTCTTGTTGAAGTTGTACAAGACATTGGTAAGGCCACACTTGGAATACTGTGCACAGTTCTGGTCACCCTTTATAGAAAGGATATTATTAAACTAGAAAGGGTGCAGAAAAGATTTACTAGGATGCTACTGGGACTTGACGGTTTGAGTTATAAAGAGAGGCTGGATAGACTGGGACTTTTTTCTCTGGAGTGTAGAAGGCTGAGGGGTGATCTTATAGAGGTCTATAAAATAATGAGGGGCATAGATCAGCTAGATAGTCAATACCTCTTCTCAAAAGTAGGGGAGTCTAAAACTAGGTTTAAGGTGAGGGGGAGAGATACAAAAGGGTCCAGACAGACAATTTTTCCACACACAGGGTGGTGAGTGTCTGGAACAAGCTGCCAGAGGTAGTAGTGGAGGCGGGTACAATTTTGTCTTTTAAAAAGCATTTAGAGAGTTACATGGGTAAGATGGGTATAGAGGGATATGGGCCAAATGCAGGCAATTGAGACTAGCTTAGGGTTTAAAAAAGGGGGTGGCATGGTCAAGTTGGGCCGAAGGGCCTGTTTCCATGCTGTAAACCTCTATGACTCTATGACCTCAGTGGAGCATGGTTCAAGGTTAGATTTGGGGTCACTTTCTGGACAATATCTCACAGACACGTCCCGCAGCAGTTGGAGGCAGGGACAGTCCAGGTCTCTGGTACTCAAGAGGGCTGTTGTTGACCAGCCACCCACTCAGTCCCAGTCAGATGATGAGCTGCTGGAAGTGGCTGCCACTCAATGGTGGCGATGCAACGGCAGGCAACAGAACATTGGGAGGAGCTTCGACAGTCACTATTCGGAGTAGAGCACATGATGGAAAAGGTCCTTTGCTTTCTGTCGAATGTCTTGCAAGCACCTCAAGGCTACCATGGGATGTTTGGCAACTACCATGGAGAACTTGGACCAGCAAGTCCTGCCAGATTTGACAATACACTCCATGGCCACACTTATGGTGGGCCCCATCAGGATGTAGGCAACATGAGAATAAGACACCTTGACATTCCTCCAGCTGCTACATCTCCAAGAGTTATGTTGGGGCCCTTTGGTACCTCCAGGGAGGATGTGCATTCGCTCGACACCCTGATGCCTCCACTGTGGTGTGCAGCCGCTCACAGGTCCCTCTGCCTGTACCTTCACCAACTCCAGCAGCGCAAGCTTAGGAGGTCGGGTCCCTCCAGGGCTCAGGCCACCAGAAGATGTTTGCCAAGGTCATCACAGGCTGGCTCCACACCAGCTGCAGATGTCGAGACTGCACCAAGGTGTAATGTAGGATAGGAAAGTTAAAAAATTTTGATGGCTGGAATTCTCCGGTCTTGCATGCTGCTACAAGTTAGAATGGTGAATTTGGGGCTCAATTAAATCTCAGTTCACAGCGGTGGGACTGGAGAATCTTAGCCGTGGGTGAGGTCAGACAATTCCAGCTGATGTCACCACAGGGTCACGGGTGCTCTATCACCGTTAATAAGTTACACTTTTTGAAAACTCTTCTGTGCATAAATGAATGTAGAGGATTTTGGTTTGCATCTTTGCAGGGCTCTTATTCTGAGGTTCAACCTCTCTCACACTCTTGCCGTTTTAGGATTAAACTTAATGTGATGCCAACCTAACCCGCACATCCAAAGATGTGCGGGTTAGGTTGATTGGCCAGGTTAAAAAAATTGCCCCTTAGAATCCTAAAATGCGTAGGTTAGAGGGATTAGCGGGTAAAATATGTGGGGGTAGGGCCTGGGTGGGATTGTGGTCGGTGCAGACTCGATGGGCCGAATGGCCTCCTTCTGCACTGTAGGGTTTCTATGATTTCTATGAACCTCTGTGCCACTTGGTACCACACCCTTGTATGTTGTCAGAGAAATCTGTGTCATTCTTGATTCAGAGTGTATGATGGGTGAGTTCTCAATCCTTGGTCTTTGAGGAATAGCAATGGCTGAGGAGAGAGCCCTATGTTGGTCTGCACTTTCTTTGCGGCAGTGTTTGCATCGTGACATGATGTAGGAGGTGAGCATGCTACTTGATCTTTTCCTTGCCACAAGATCACCCTTCCCTCAGCCTAAGGGAGCTTTGTGATGGCACAAACAGAAAAAGAAGAAAATGTGCCACCAAGCAGACAAATACCGCAAGAAATTATCAAGAGCAAAGCCAAGTGCTACCACTCTAGCCAGACCAACCAAGCATTGTTTAACATCAAGCAGTGGAAGAAATAAATGAAACCATATCCAAATGTCAGTCTTAACTTTCAAAACAATAAGAACCAGAATGACCAGAGTCTACCATTCTCTCTACAGAATGCCAAACAAGATATGGAATGGTTATAAGGCACCCAAACTGTCTGAATCTCTAACATCAAGGAATGGAAGAGGAAGAGACAATGTAGCGTGAATGTTATTAATGTTAGTAGAGTAATAGCATGAAGCTTGTCACTATAAGCATGTAATATTCAGATATAAGTTTTTTTTCCTCTTAACAAAATGGACAACTTCACATTTGCCCACACAAAACTTATAACAATATAAGGCTTGGAGTAAACCAAAGTAACTCTCTATCCAGGAGATAAAGACTGGGGAAAATTGTTGTAGGGTCTGGTACGTACAGGGTTAATGTCAGACTGAGTACAGTACATATGAACATATGAGTTTGGAACAGCAGTAGGCCATTCAGTCCCTCAAGACAGCTCTGCCATGCAATAAGACCATGGTTGATCTGATTGTAACTTCAAAGCCCACATTCCTGCCTACCCCCAATAACCTTTCAACCCTTTGTTAATCAAGATTTATCCAGTTCTGCCTTAAAAATATTCAAATATTCTGTTTCCACTTCTTTTGAGGAAGAAAGCTCCAGAGACTCTCAACCCTCCAAGGGAAAAACGTTCTCTTCATCTCTGTCTTAAATCACCAACCCCTTATATTTGGACAATGGCCCCTAGTTTGAGATCCTCTGTCAAGAGGAAACATTCTCTCCACATCCACCCTGCCAAGACCCTTCAGGATCTGAAAGATTTTGATCACCTTACTCTTTGGTACAAATCTAAGCTCTCCAACATTTCCTCATAAGACAACCCATTCATTCCTGGGATTAGTCTAATAAAATTTCTCTGAACTGCTTCTAATGCACTTAAATCTTTCCTTAAATAAGGAAGTCAGTACTATACATGATGTTCAAGATGTGGTCTCACCAATGCCTTGTACAAATGAAGCATAACCTCCCTACTTTTGTAATTAATCCCCTTGCATTAAATGGAAGTATTCTATTAGCTTCCCTAATTACTTGCTGTACCTGCAACCAAGCCTTTTGTGATTCATGCAAAATCCCTCTGCACCTCAGAGCTCTGCTATCACTCACCATTTAGATATAAGCTTTTTTATTCTTCCTACCAAAATGGACAATTTCACATTTGCCCACATTATACTCTATTTGCCAGATTTTTGCCCATTAACTTAACCAATGTCCTTTTGTAGCCTCTCTAAGTCCTCTTCACAATTTACTTCCCTACTTATCTTTATGTCATCAACCATACCTTCAGTCCCTTCATCCAAGTCATTTATATCAATTGTAAAAAGTTGAGGTACCATCACTGATCCCTGTAGTACATCTCTTATCACATCCTGCCAGCTCTTAAAAAAGACCCATTTATGCCAACTCTGTTTACTGTTAGCTAGTCAATCTTCAGTCCATGCCAATATGTTACCCCCTACATCATGAACTGTAATTTACACAATAACCTTTGTTGTGGCACCTTATCAAATGCCTTCTGGAACTCAAAGTACAATACATCCATTGTTTCCCCTTTATCCAACAGCACGTCACTCCATCAAAGAACTCCAATAAATTGATCAAAAATATATTCGCTTTCACAAAACTGTGTTGATTCTGCCCGATTGTCTTAAATTTTTCCAAGTGCCCCACTATAACATCTTTAATAATGGCTTCCAAGATTTTCCCTATGTTGGATGTTAGGCTAATTGGCCTGTAGTTTCCTGCTTTGTCTGCTTTACAGCTATTTCTGGGATGTTACTGATGTCCTCTATAGTGAAGAAAGATGCAAAATACCTGCTTAATTCATCCGCCATAGCCCGACTTTTCATTATTAATTCCCCAGACGCATTTTTTATAACACCAATGCTCACTTTGACTTTTCTTATTTTTCATTCAGTTCACCAGGCATTTCTCAGAGCATCAATGTTCACTTTGTTAATTCTTTTCTTATTTAAATATCTATAGAAACACTTATTGTCCATCTTTATATTACTGGCTTGCTTTCTCTTGTACTCTAGGTTTCCCTCCTTATCAATGTTGTTGTCATTTTTTTGATCTTTATATTCTTTCCAGTCTTCTGACCTGCCACTTGTCTTTATGTAAATATATGCTTTTCCTTTAATTTTATTACTGTCTTTAACTTTTTTAGTTAACCAGAGATAACAAGCTCTCCCCTTGGTATTTTCCTTTCTCATTTGAATGTGTGTATTCTGTGAATTCTGAAATATCTCTTTAAAAGCCTGCCACTGAACATCTATTGATCTGTTTAAGCACATTTGCCAGTTCACTTCAGCTAGCTCCGCTTTCATGCCCTCATAATTGCCCTTATTTAAGTTTAAAATACTCTCTCTTCTCTCCTTCAAACTGAATGTAAAATTCAATCATATCATGATCACTGCTACCTAGGAGTGCCTTCACTATGACATTATCCATTAATCCCACCTCATTGCACAATACCAGGTCTATTTTAGTCTGCACTCTAGCTCCAGAGCGTACTGTTCTAAGAAACTACCCTGAAGACATTCTATGGACTCCTCTTCTACCTGTGCCCACCTGATTTTTCCAATCTATATGTAGAATAAAAATCCTCATGATTATTGCAGTATCTTTCTGACAAGCTCCCATTATCTCTTTTATACTCTGTTCTACCATGTAGTTACAACTAGGGGGCCTGTACACCATTCCCACAGGATAATTATTTCCTTTTTGATTTCTCATCTCAACCCAAACTGCTTCTACATCCTAGTTTTCTGAACTTAGGTCATCCCTCTCTAATGTGCCAACACCATCATTAAACTGGAGTCACTGGGAATCAGGGAAAACTGTCTGCTCATTGGAGTCGTACCTGGCACAAAGGAAGATAATTGTGGTGATTAGCGGTCAATCATCTCAGTTTCAGAATATCTTGGGACTTCCTCAGGATAGTGTCCTCGACCCAACTATCTTTAGCTGCTTCATCAATAACCTTCCTTCCATCATTAGGGAAGAAGTGGGGATGTTTGCAGTCTCTGCACAATGTTCAGCACCATTTGGGATTCCTCTGATACTGAAGCAGTTCATTTCCAAATGCAACAAGACTTGGACAATATCCAGGCTTGGGCTGACAAGCGGCAAATAATATTCACGCAGTGTAACATTCGCACCATGTAGCATTTGCACCACATAAGTGCCATTCAATGACCATCTTCAACAAGAGAGAATCTAACCTTGATGTTCAATAGCATTACCATCACTCAATTCCCACTATCAACATCCTGGGAGCTATCATCGATCAGAAAGTGAATTGGTTCCTTAGGCAGCACCTTTCAAATCCAAAACCACTGCCATCTAGAAGGACAATAGCAGCAGATGCCATCACCCAGAGGTTCCCCTCCAGGTCACTTACCATCCTGACTTGGAAATATATAATCGTTCCTACACTGTCGCTGGATCAAAATCCTGGAATTCCCTCCCTAACAGCAGTGTGTGTACACCTATACCTCAGGGACTGAAGCAGTTCAAGAAGGCAGCTCACCACCACCTTCTGAAGGGTAACTAGCAATGAGCAATGAATGTTAGTCTAGCCAGTGACAACCACATCAGTAAATGAAAAATTAACAGAGCCACTCCTCCACCTGTCCTTCCTAAATGTTACAAACCCTTCAATATTCATGTCCCAATCCACGTCATCCTGTAGCTATGTCTCTGTAATGGCCATCAGATTGTACTTATTAAGTTCCATCAGTTCATCTGTTTTGTTTCAAATGTTATGTGCTTTTAGATACAGAGCCTTCAGTTTTGTCCTTTTATTAATTTTGTAATATCAAGCCTTATCTGCTGATGAGCTCTTAGATTTGTACTCTCTAACCATGTCCTGTCATGGACTATTTATTATTTCCCATATTACTACAAAGAAAATTACAGCACAGGAACAGGCCCTTTGGCACTCCAAGCCTGCACCGGCCATGCTGTCTGTCTGGACTAAAAACCCCCTACCCTTCCAGGGACCATATCCCTCCATTCTCATCCTACTCATGTATTTGTCAAGATGTCCCTTAAAAGTCACTATCATATCTGCTTCCACCACCTCCTCTGGCACCCACCACCCTCTATAAAAAAAAACTTGCCTCGTACATCTCCTTTAAATCTTGCCCCTTGCACTTAATCTATGCCCCGAGTAATTGACTCTTCCACCCAGGGAAAAAGCTTCTGACTATCCATTCTGCCCATGCCCCTCATAGTCTTGTAGACTTCTATCAGGTCGCCCTTCAACCTCTGTTGTTCCAGTGAGAACAAACCAAGTTTCCCCAACCTCTCCTTAAACCTAATGCCTTCCATATCAGGTAAATCTATTCTGTACCCTCTCCAAATCCTCCACATCCTTCTGGTAGTGTGGCGACTAGAGTTGAACACTACATTCGAAGTGTGGCCTAACCAAGGTTCTATAAAGCTGCAACATGATTTGCCAATTTTTAAACTCAGTGCCCCGGCCGATGAAGGCAAGCATGCCGTATACCTTCTTGACTGCCTTCTCCACCTGTTTGCCACTTTCAGTGACTTCGATATATGTATACTCGGGTCCCTCTGCTAATCAGTACTCTTACAGGTTCTGCTTTTTATTGTATATTTTCCATCTGTATTAGACCTTCCAAAAGCCATTACCTCACAATTGACCAGATTAAACCTCTTCTGCCATCTCTCCATCGAAGTCTCCAATCGATCTATATCCTGCTGTATCCTCTGATGGTCCTCATCACTATCCGCAATTCCACCAACCTTTGTGGTGTCCACAAACTTACTAATCAAACCAGTTACATTTTCCTCCAAATCATTTATATATATTACAAACAGCAAAGGTTCCAGCACTGATCCCTGAGGAATGCCACTAGTCACCCAGTCAGAAACACACCCTTCCACTGCTACCCTCTGTCTTCTGTGACCTGTATTCATCTGTATCCATCTTGCCAGCTCACCTCTGATCCCATGTGACTTCACCTTCTGTACCAGTCTGCCATGAGGCTTCCCTCTGTGTGTGTGTGTATACACGTCTCTCCCCTTCTCTGTGGTATAGCCCATCTCCATCTTCTCAAATTTGATCCCTTGCCCTCAGTTTAATTTAAAACTCTCACTACTTCCCTCACTAGATCATGAGCCCCAGCATGGTTCACGTGTAGACTGCCCCAGTGGTGCCAGTGCTCCACAAGCTGGAACCTACTTCTCCCACACTAGCCTTTGAGCCATACATTCATTTCTCTAATCTTATTTGTCTCATGCCAATTTGCATGTGGCTCAGTTAATAATCCAGAAGTTATTACCTTTGAGATTCTGCTGCTTAATTTGGTACCTACCTCCATGCTGACTATGCAGAACCTCCTTCCTCATTCTGCCTCTGTTTTTGATGCCTACATAGACCACATCTACTGTAGCCTGCTGCTCCAACTTCAAATTCCTCTCCAGCTCTGAGCAGAAGTCCTGAACCTTGGCACCGGGCAGGCAGCACAGTCGCCTGGACTCTCGTTTCTTGCTACAGAGAACAGTGCCAATCCACCTCACTGTACTGTCCCCTACTACCACTACATTCATATGTTCTCTCTCCCCCCCCCGCCCCCACAGTGCCATGGTTAGTCCGTTCCTCCACCTTGCAGCCTCCACCCTCATCCAAACAGTGATGTAAGCAGGCTCAACTGGCACGAGAGTCAGGGTCTGCCTAGAGATGGACAGAGATGTTATAAAGGCTTGGGATGGAGTCAGCTTCATACCTATGCCTTCTACTCCATATGTGTGTATAGTTATGAGTTGTTAATAAAGACTCTCTACTAATATCCTCAAGAGTACAAAGCCTAATTCATTTTCCCAGAATGGATATTTGTGCAAGTCAAAAGTAAGTGATAATAGAATAAGTATATTAAAAAGGTAAATTGTTATAGCTGATGACCAGAGGGAGGCATTAGAAACCTGGCAAACCGAGGTTGCCTGACTTGGAAATGTTACAGAAGAAAGGCAGGCCAC
The DNA here is from genome assembly GCF_964213995.1 of Mustelus asterias. Classification (NCBI taxonomy): domain Eukaryota; kingdom Metazoa; phylum Chordata; class Chondrichthyes; order Carcharhiniformes; family Triakidae; genus Mustelus; species Mustelus asterias. The sequence goes on along the minus strand of NC_135802.1, from coordinate 98,739,970 downwards.
CTGCATTGATAAAATATTTCCACTAGAAGCACCTCCTTACACCAGATTAATTTTGCTCATACATTGTATGAACTTGTATTAATAATTATCTGACCAAGTTACCATAGAGAAGAATTGGACAAACATTTCTAATATTGAGTAAGACAACGATGCAGAGAAAGAAAGTGAGGAAGGAGAGTTCGGATGCAGATGATTGTTAGAAATAGCTGATGAGGAGGAAACTCAAAACACATATCCCACTCATGATTTTAGAGGTGGGGCATTCTCAATTTGTTCAAGTTGTTGTCACATTCCATTTTTTTCCATTCCCTTTGCAGTCATTTATGAGACATCTTTAAAATGATTTTACAGGTCCAGACTACCTGAGAAAAAGAACTTTTCCTGTCTATTATAATTTTCTACATATGAATCAACTGTGAAAAATGTATTTAGATTCTTGTCACTATTCGGAATTGGCAAAGTTCTGGAAGTAATGATGTTTTGTACATTGTGGCCAAATGTAAAGCAGGTCACTTTATATTCAGAGGATTTTCTATGTATTTGCCTGAAGGAAACTTTTGACAATGGATCTGAATGCAACAAGAGACTTTGCAATTGCACTGTTGCAGTTAATGCTTACAGCGCCTTTTCTAAAAAAAAATTATGATCACATATAGTACTTAGTATTTTGAAATAATCTATTAAAACAAAATTAGCATATAAATTTACTTTGTGCTTGTGGGACATAATTCATGATTGCCTATGCAAATATACACTGCCACAGGCTAAATGGAACAATCAAGGAACAAAGAAATTGTGAGTACTCTTATTTTGGTTGTTGAGGAAACCAACAAGATGTGGAAGGTCATTATGGAGAAAATGTTAAGATTTTGCTTGTAATTTGAGAAATTCTTTTGCAAGCGAATTAGTTATTTTTCAATTGTGAATACAACATAAGGCTGTTCATCTCATATTCCAGAAGATCTACTCATTTCACACATCTCATTGCATCACAAGTATATAAAGAAACAGTAAATGAAAAGTCTAGTATTGAATACTTAAGTTTTGTAATATTCACTGCTATTTTTAAAAAATCTTTAGTTGTTTGAGCACAGTGCTCTGCATGTGTGACATAGAATGGTTGACACTGGGGATTAAAGGGCTAAATTTTAAGGACAGGTTTTGTACTCATAACTATTCCCTTGAATAGAAAAAGTTGAGAAGTCATCAGTCAAGGTCTTTAAAATGATAAAGGAACTCAACAGGTTAGATTTAGAGAAACCATGGCCATGACATTTGGCTCCATAATGCCCTGTTTTTATGCACTATAGGTGCCATTTTGCCGTAGAGAATTTGGTGAAATAGTGCAATGACAATGATCCCTCCCACAATGTCAGTAAAATTAAGGAGGTCGATTTAAGGAAGTGTAGTGGAGAACATGCCCCTGTCTACATTGATGGTGATGAAGTGGAAATGGTTGAGAGCTTCATGTTTCTAGGCGTCCAGATCATCAACAACCTGTCTTGGTCCCTCCACACTGATGTCATAGTTAAGAAAGCCCACCAACGCCTCTACTTTCTCTGAAGGCTAAGGAAATTTGGCACGTCTGCTATGACTCTCGCCAATCTTTACAGATGCACCATAGAAAGCATCCTTTCCAGATGTATCACAGCTTGGCATAGCTCCTGCTCTGACCAAGACCACCAGAAACTACAAAGGGTTGTGAACATAGCCTACTCCACCACACAAACCAGCCTCCCATCTATTGACTCCAGTTTAACTTCCTGCTGCTTCAGAAAAGCAGCCAGCATAATCAAAGACCCAATGCACCCTGGGCATACTCTCTTCCACCTTCTTCCATCGGGAAAAAGATACAAAAGTCTGAGATCACGTACCAACCGACTCGAGAACAGTTTCTTCTTTGCTGCCATCAGACTTATGAACGGACCTCCCATACATTAAGCTGATTTTTCTCTACACCCTAGCTGTGACTGTAACCATATATTATGCATTCTTTTTCTTCTCTATGTAATCTATGAACGGTATGTTTTGTCTGTATAGAGCACAAGAAACAATACATTTCACTGTATCCCAATACAAGTGACAATAATAAATCAAATCTGTAGCATGGATGAGCCACTTGTGCCAATTGAGCTAATGCCACTTGGTGAGGGCATCGGTGCACAGCTACAAGTGTCTACTCGAAGTATGCAGAGTATCAACTGCTTTCAGTGAGTTACTGGTAGATTTCTACGAGCCTTTTCTGTGATCGTGTAAGTAGTTGGTGATTTCCAGCATTGTTGAAAGTGGCTGAAGGTTACAGGGAGTGGTTCAGCACAAAATCCAGGATTTTGTACAGCATTGTTGAGGTTTGAACAAATTATTTAGGAGGGTGGCACAGTGGTTAGCACTGCACCCGGGACCAGGCTCGATTCCGGCCTTGGGTGACTATGTGGAGTTTGCACCTTCTCCCCATAACTATATTGGTTCCTCTGGATGTTCCGATTTTGTCCCACAGTCCAAAGATGTGCAGGTTAGGTGGATTGACCATGGTAAATTCACAGGGTTATGGGGATGGGTGAGATACTCTTTCAGAGAGTGCAGACTCAATGGGCCGAATGGCCTCCTTATGCACTGTAGGGATTCTGTGATTTTTATTTGCACCTAGACATGGGTGCGTATGTGCCACATGTCAACTGAGACGTACCTGAACCAAAAGGGATTTCAATCCTTCATTCTACAGCTGGTGTGTGATCAAAAAGCAGTGTGTCATTCAGGTCAATGTTTGGCATCCTGGCAGCAGTCATGATGCCTTCATTCTGCAGCAGTCCTTTGTGCGATTTGTATTTGAGCTGCTATTGAAAACTAGGGCCTGACTACTAGGTGACCAGAGCAATTTTTTGATGACATGGCTCATGATTTGGGAGCGCAACACTCACACATGTGAACAGCATGCATGTAATGAAAACTATATAATGTGATAGAGCAAATCATCAGTGTGCTTAGTAATGATTACACTGCTTGGATTGCTCTGAAGAAGCTCCACAGCCCTTGGCAGAATGTGTACCAAGATTTGCGCTGGTCTGCTGTACGACCGCAAGGAGCTGAGCAGGAAGAGGACAAAGGAAGGAGAGAGGGAGGCCACCAACACATTCCCTTTCCAACTGGTCTGCCTATGAACAATTCATCTGACTGTAATACCTGTAAATGGAACTACAGTTTCTGAGAGAAGTTGCTATCATAAAAGGAACTTTTTTGATTTTTAAGATATCTTCCTTTATATTACTGCAGCAAAGGACTTGAATGAACTCAACTTCAAAAGAGAATCTGATGCACTTAATACTCGTTCTAAAATAGCTAATCTGCTCTTCTCTGCTGGTGTTCTTAATTAGCTTTCGTTCATGTATACAATTAAGTTCATATAAGATGAGGACAAGGCTGTCATTGACATTGAACATAGTAGCATCTTTACAGTTCATTAAAATCCATATTGTAACAACTAATCAGCAAGATGGGGGAAAAACACATGAGATCCATTATAGAGGATATAGAATGCATTATAAAGGATGTGATAACTGAACACTGAGAAAATGATAGGATTGTGGAGAGTCAACATGGGCCTGTGAGACAGGAAATCATGTCAGGACTTTTTGAGGATGTAACTAGCAGAATAGATAAGTGAGGATCAGTGGATATGGTGTATTGGAATTTTCAGAAGGCTTTCAATACTTGCCCACACAGGGGTTAGTGTAAATAAGACCATGTGGGATTGGGACTGATATACTGATATGGTTTGAGAATTGGTTTAAGGACAGAAAACAGAAACAGAGAGCAGGATAGAGTGAGACATTCTCAAGTTGGCAGCCTGAGACTGGTAGGTTACTGCAAAAATCAGTGCTTCAACCCCAACTATTCACAACCTATATCAATAATTTGGATGTGGGGATCAAACATAATATTTCCAAATTCGCTGATGATGACACAAAACTAGGTGGGAATGTGAGTTGTGAGGAGGGTGCAAAGAGTCTTCAATGGCTTTAGACAGGCTAAGTGAGTGGCAAGAATATGACGGATGGAATATGATGTGGAAAAATATGAATTATCTACCTAGGTAGGGAAAACAGAAATGCAGATTATTTTTAAAAAGATTGTGAAGTATTGACGTCCAAAGGAACCTGCTGTCATTATTTATAAGTCACTGAAAGCTAACATGCAGGCCAGCAAGTAATTAGGAAGGCAAATGATATGTTGCCTTTTATGTGGGTTTGAGTACAGGAGTAAGGAAGTCCTCCTTCAGTTGTATAGAGCCTTGGTGAGACCACACCTGGAATATTGTGTGCAGTTTTTGTCTCCTTACCTAAGGAAGGATATATTTGCCATATAGGGAGTGCAACAAAGGTTAATCAGACTTTTCCCTGAAATGACAGGATTGTCTTATGAGGAGAGATTGAGGAGACTAGACCTGTATTCTCGTGAGTTTAGGAAAATGAGAGGTGATCTCATTAAAGCTTTCAAAGTTCTTGCAGGGTAGTTGCTGGAAGGATGATTCCTCTGGCTGGGGTTTCTAGAACCAGGGAACATAATCTCAGAAAAGGAGGTAGGCTGTTTTGGACTGAGACGAGGAGGATTTTCTTCACTCTGAGGATGGTGAATCTTTAGAATTCTCTACCTCAGAGGACTGTGGAGGCTCAGTCATTTAACATATTTAAAACAGAGATCGATAGATTTCTAGATGTTAAGGATATCAAGGGATTTGGGAATACTGTGGGAAGGCGGTGTTGAGGTAAAAGGTCAGTCCTGATCGAATAGCGGGGCAGGCTTGAGTGGCTGAATCGCCTCCTCCAATGTTCCTGTCATCAAGATAACCTGCTAAAATCAACAATGAAAATATGTTTTAACATAAGCTGCTAAAGAAAGAGACTTGATATCTGTGTTGGTAAATAGCCTGCTATAGTAGTTGCAGAAGGTTACAGAGAAATGGTTAAAAGCTATAGTTAGAAAGAAAAATGGAGGCAAACTCACATGATTGCATTTATACTGTATAGTCAGTGGACATAACATTATCAGGTGAAAATTCACAGTGAGCTCAATAAAAGGAAAATAGATAAGGAACCAGTTATGAGGAGAAGTAGATTTAGTGTGGTGGATTCTCTGTAGATATGGGAAAATGTTTATTTTAAACTCTATTCAATAAGAGAAATTCTATTTTGTTGATCCTTCAATCCCTGCAGCAACCTGGTTTCAGACTCCCCAGGGTATTGTTTCGCTGATGTCAAATGTGAACTCCATTAAAAAGTGGTTGTAGTCAGCTCATTGAGAACAGAGCTGTTCATTTTAATCCTGGATTCCAACCAGGAGGATACAGAGACTGGAAAATTCAATACTGCCAAATGCGGTTATCCTTGCAGCTGGTGCTAATTTCAAAACATAAACCCATTCTAAATACACAATAAAAATATAAAATACTGGAAATATTCAGCAGATCTGGCAGCATCTGTGGAGAGAAAAACAGTTAATGTTT